>NC_091455.1:1381206-1407658 GCF_027789765.1 Dendropsophus ebraccatus
CTTGCCTCGTTGTGGGCCAATTAGGCCTGTGCCTTGGGCCTTGTGCCCTTTTCTCCACTAGATCTTCCGTTTGTTCTATGATGTTTGATGTTCTATGTTTGTCTACCCCTTGTTCTTTCCTTCCCCTCCTCTCTCCTTCTAGGATATTACGCCTGCTGGTGCTGCTTCGAGGACTGCTCCCACCGTGCTGTCAGAATTGGGTGAGTGGTTACTTCGGCATAGTTGCTGCTTTCATCTGTCACAATGATCAAATGTGTGTCCCTTAACGTAAAAGGCCTCAATTCCAATACCAAGAGGCGCCTGCTCCTGAGGGAACTCCGTAACCTCCATGCTGATGTAGCCTTCCTCCAGGAGACACACTTTAATCAGGATGCATCTTTCAGATTTGCCCGTCACTCTTTTCCTATAGCTATTTCCGCCTCTAGAGGCAATAAGACGGCTGGAGTGGCCATACTGTTTTCTCGAACATGTCCTATACAGGTCTCCTCCTCCTTCGCGGACCCGGGGGGGAGATACGTCATAGTAGATGGGACCCTCCAGGGCCGGCAATTTATCTTCTGCAATATATATGCCCCCAACCAATCTCAAATACCCTTTCTCCGCAGGGTCCTAAATAGATTGTCAAAGTATCCCCCAGCTCCTAGAATCTTGGGTGGGGATTTTAATCTGCCCTTCTCGGAGCTGATGGACAGACATTCTGTCCACGACCGCCCCGCCCCAGTGGCTCAAGCTAAACTTTCAACCGAGTTCCGCAAGCTCATACGAGCTCATAAGCTGTATGACCTATGGCGACTCGATCACCCCACGGAGAGAGGGTATACTTTCTTCTCCCATCCCCATAAATTACATTCTCGAATAGATTACTTCTTTGGCAACATACCTACTGTCCGGCTCCTGCAGAGCGCGGCCCTCGACCCTATCTCTTGGTCTGACCATGGCCCTGTGATAGTACAACTTAAGGCCATTTTATCCCCTACCCGGCAGTGTCATTGGCGCCTAAATGACTCCTTACTGAAAACCCAGATGACACGTGACTCCATCAAGTTGAGTATCTCTAATTACTTCCTAGAAAATGGGGGCTCGGTCACTTCAGAGGGGGTCCTGTGGGAGGCCCACAAGGCAGTAGTTAGGGGTCATTGTATAGCGGTCAGCTCCCGTCAGAAAAAAGATTCCCTACTAGCGATTCAGAAAGCCAAATCTACCATCGTCTCCCTGGAGCGCCTCCTAGCCCGTCGCCGTTCTCTGGGGATTCTGCGGAGGCTTGTGGCGGCTCGCGACAAACTTAAGGAGCTTTCCTTACATAAAGTGGAGAAGCTCCTTGTGTTCTCCAAACAACGTTTCTACGAGAAGGGTAATAAAGCTCACACCCTTTTAGCAAGGATGCTTAACGATCGCGCGGCTGCCCAGTCTCCGCAGGTCCTCAGGGATCCCGCGGGGACCCTACGGTACCATCCCTCTGACATTTCCTCTATCTTCCTCCAGTACTATTCTAAACTTTACTCCCTCCCGTCCTCCCTACCCTCGGATCCCGAGGCCCGCACCCGATGTCTTTCGGAGTTCCTTTCAGGGTGCGGTCTTCCGTCCCTGACGGCTGGGGCACTTGAGGAACTAAACGCTCCAATCACGGCAGAGGAATTCGCAGAGGTCCTAAAATCCCTTCCATCGGGGCGGGCTCCTGGACCAGATGGTTTCTCTTACCTCTATTACAAGACCTTCTCTTCAGAACTCTCCCCTAAACTACTTTCACTGTTTAATTCCTTCCTCCAGGGCTCTCCTATCCCTACTTCCATGTCCCATTCTTTCATTACTCTTATCCCCAAACCTGGCAAAGACCCCATGGACTGTGCAAATTACAGGCCCATAGCCCTCCTAAATTCGGATTTCAAAATATTTACTAAACTACTGGCCACTCGATTGGGCTATTGGCTACCCTCCCTCATCAACGCAGATCAGGTGGGGTTTGTTCCGGGGAGACAGGGTGGGGACAACACGAGGAGAGCCATTGATCTTATTGATGTAGTTAACCAACAGGAGGAGAGTGCTCTTGTGTTGAGCCTAGACGCTGAAAAAGCATTTGACCGCCTTGGGTGGTCCTTTATGTTTGAGACCTTAAAATGCTTTGGCTTCACTGGTGCTTTTATGACAGCGATACGAGCTTTGTACTCAGGCCCCACAGCAGCGCTAAAATTCCCCCATATGCTTTCCGAGACCTTTACTCTCTCGAATGGAACCCGCCAGGGGTGTCCTCTATCCCCCCTACTTTTTGTATTATGTATAGAGCCCCTGGCGGCAGCAATACGAAATTGTCCTGACATTAGAGGGGTCTCGGTTAGAGGGAAAGAATTTAAAATTATGTTGTTTGCAGACGATGTTCTCCTCACCCTGTCCCACCCGCTCACTTCCTTGCCAAATCTCCGCGCCTTATTAAATGACTATGGCCGCCTGTCAGGATATAAAGTTAATACCTCTAAATCAGAAGCTATGCCCTTAAACCTGCCTGGACGTCTGGTCGCACTGCTTAGCTCCAACTTTAAATTCAGATGGACTTCGTCCTCCATAAAATATTTGGGTATTCGCCTCACCCCCAACTACTCTTCACTGTACTCGGCTAATTACCCCGCTCTATTTCGGGATGTACGGGCTCTCATGTCTAAATGGACCACTCACTATATTTCCCTAATTGGTCGGGTAGCGGCCGTGAAGATGACCATCTTGCCAAAACTCCTGTACCATTTTGAAACTCTTCCAGTCCGTATCCCCCTCTGCGAACTCAGGAGTCTCCAAAGGGCCATCTTTAAGTTTATATGGGCTTCTAAGAGGCACCGTATACCCAACTCTGTCATGATGAGTAGTAAGTCTCAGGGGGGACTGGCGGTCCCAAATCTCCTCCACTACTACTGAGCCTCCCACCTACGCCAAATTCCGGCGTGGTCTAGATACCTGGCATATAAGAAATGGACAGAAATAGAGAAAATATGGCTAGCTCCCTTTCATCCTAATTCCTTCTTATGGCACCCTGCCCCACCTAGTTTCTCTCATCTCTCCCTACTGGGCCCTATCCGTTTCACCCTCCATATCTGGTCTACTTGCTATGCCAGGTTTGGGTTAGTCTCCACTGTCTCCCCTCTAAATTCTTTTCTACTTTTCCCTGATTTCCTCCCTGGCCTCCAATCACACACTGTAAGGCTCTGGGGGTCAAAGAATCTCTTTCAATTTGCTGACATTGTCGATCCCCTGACTCGCACGCTCTATCCATTTACTACGCTAATGGACAAACACACCCTTCCATCTTCGGAGAACTTTACCTATCTTCAGCTCCGTCATTTTATGGTGTCCCGCCTGGGAGCCCTCACGGTCTCTAAGCCATCGGCATTCGAGCAGCTAGTTAGAACGGGGACTTCGACCTCGGGTCTCATCTCCGATATATATCGTATTTTAGGCTCGCCTGCCGGGGGCGACCAGGTGAGACACTCATATATGACAAAGTGGGAGTCGCTATTGGGACGAACGTTGTCCCCGGAGTGTTGGCAGGTTATATGGGACAGAGCTGCCACTTCTTCAATATGTACCACTTATAAAGAGTCCCACTACAAGGTAATGATGTTTTGGTACCATACTCCAGAATTACTTCACAAGCTTAATGCCTCGGTCTCTCCGCTATGCTGGAGGTGTACCAGAGAGCTGGGCTCCCAGTTTCATATTTTCTGGGAATGCGAGCTTGTAAAGCCCTTCTGGACTGAGGTCTGTGCTATGTCTTCGGCCGTCCTTGGGTTGAATATCCCCTGCGAGCCGAGCCTGTGCTTACTTAATCTATTCCCCAAGACCCTTCGTAAAAAACAAGCCAAGTTATTATTAGTCTTCCTAACAGCCGCAAAGTCCCTACTCGCTAAATTCTGGAAACAAACTTCCCCCCCCCTATCCAACACTTCCAAGCTAGGATCAGGGAGTTACGCTCCCTAGAGCGCCTTACTGCCTCCTTAAATAACAAGGTAGAAGCCTTCGACCTAATATGGGCTCCTTGGGACTCCTACAGTTCTCCTTCGGCATCCATCAGCAGTATATCCCAGACCTTCCTCTTTTCCCCTACCTTTCTTGTTCACTGTTTCACCCCCCCCCCTCCCTCTCCCTGTCATTGTTACGTCCTTGTGTTTTCGTATGTCTTTAAAGGGGCTAGTCTGCTGTGTAGTTTTCCCCTCTACATGTTTGAAAATTTGTTGGATACCCGTTGGTGTTATATGTTCCAACCAAACTCCTGATGATCTGTGATGCCATGAAAAGAGACGTACCTCACCCCCAGCCAGGGCTGATGGTTGGTACCTGTTAAGTTCTTATACTGGTATCTGTAATATATTTGGATCCACTACATTCTATTGATGAAAATGTCTGCGAAGTGCCTAGTCTGTCTAAATGTTGGTTTATTTCTGTTTAAAAATCAATAAAAATTTACAATTATAAAAAAAAAAAAGAATATAGAGTCCCATAGTGTCACTGCTCTTACAGTAAATAATATAATTTCATTGTCTCCCTGCTCTTACAATAAAGAACCAGAGTCTGTGCTGGTAGTGAAACCTTCTTTCCTCTGGATGTGGAGGACGCCCCCTTGTCATGGTTACAGGCCTCGGTGTAAGGAGATCTCTGTACTGTCCAGTCATAGATTTGTACATTGGGATCAGATCGCCCCTAAGACGTCTCCTCTCTACACAACCCCAAGTGTGATACCCTGTCCTGTAACCCCCCCCCCTTCCCTTATTACTCTGCTCGCCTCCTCTGCACCCGCTCCAGGTCAGCTGTGTCCTACTTATATACGATGCTGTATACAGTATATACCATGTGTGGTGACCAGTGATCTGTATAGAGGACACTATGTTCTTATATACAGGTGCCCAGTGCTGTATACAGTATATACCATGTGTGGTGACCAGTGATCTGTATGTTCTTATATACAGGTGCCCGATGCTGTATACAGTATATACCATGTGTGGTGACCAGTGATCTGTATAGAGGACACTACGTTCTTATATACAGGTGCCCGATGCTGTATATACCATGTGTGGTGACCAGTGATCTGTATAGAGGACACTACGTTCTTATATACAGGTGCCCGGTGCTGTATACAGTATATACCATGTGTGGTGACCAGTGATCTGTATAGAGGACACTATGATCTTATATACAGGTGTACGGTGCTGTATACAGTATATACCATGTGTGGTGACCAGTGATCTATATAGAGGACACTATGATCTTATATACAGGTGCCCAGTGCTGTATACAGTATATACCATGTGTGGTGACCAGTGATCTGTATGTTCTTATATACAGGTGCCCGATGCTGTATACAGTGTATACCATGTGTGGTGACCAGTGATCTGTATGTTCTTATATACAGGTGCCCGGTGCTGTATACAGTGTATAACATATATGGTGACCAGTGATCTGTATAGAGGACACTATGTTCTTATATACAGGTGCCCGGTGCTGTATACAGTGTATAACATATATGGTGACCAGTGATCTGTATATAGGACGCCAGTGTGTTATTCTTTAGCACATAACTGTACTTCTTATTAATACGGCCAAAATGCAGAACCTTCCATGTATCTGCCCAAGCCTCCAGCTTCTCCAAATCCCTCTGTAATATAATAACCTTGACACAAAGATTCTGAAATATTAAAGATATTTTTTCCTGACAGCTATAAGATTACTTGTGACTTTTTGAGATAGGAAACAGCTAAGATTCTGTCATCTTACAACCAAGAAGACAGTAAAGACAGATAGTGAAAATATTCGTCATGTTTTCTGATGCATCCAAAGCCACAACAATAGAAAAGCCCCAAAGAAATATGAATGTGAACATAGCCAAAATATACACACCACAAAAACCAGACAAAACATAGGGGGGGGGGGGGGGGGGACAGACAATTAGGGGTGACAGAAGGTCATCAGTACCAAGAGCGAAGCCTCAGAGATCTGGGACCCGCTAAGTCTTTATTGCTGCCAGTCCATAATCCTCAGGACTGACATGGTGCTGGTCGCCATCTGGTGGGAACCAATGTCCTAGAACATACGACGACAGATGAGCTGGTGACACTGGGAAGGTCGGACGTTCTTCTATCACCCTGAGACCTCGGAGGAGCAGCTTGGATCTTGTAGTCCTCTGATATCAGACAAACTTCACCAACCGGCCCATGGTCTCAGAAGCTTTAATCCGCACCGATGGGATCGGGTCCTTCAGCAAGACGATGAGAGCTGGAAAAGAGGAAGGCGGCGCTGAAGATGACTCACAACCGGTCACCTCTACTGATCATCACATGGATGAAACCTGACGAGGAGAGAAGATGCTTCTCATGGGGGGGGGGGGGGGGGGGGGTGGCAGGCACCATCCCCATCAATGATACAGGGGGGCCCCATTACACACTGGTTCTCACTGCACACAAGGACGTATAATAGCAAAAACTACAAAAACGGACAAGGCACTACCTCACAAGATAATATAGTCAATAAGACAGCACACTAAAAAATTCATAGGGTGCTCGAACCGAATTGGCATGGAACAACACAAATAAACCCACAAACAGAAGCATGCCAAATATATCGGTGGCACATCCAAGGAGAAATACTAACAAAGTAAATCAATTCAAGTGTAACAGGAATAAACTTAATTGGTACAAAAAAGCAAGTGGGGCACACAGGTTAAAAACACTTAAAATGCACCAAACAGTGTGCCGTGTATAATAAGCACGGTACAAGGACAAGCCGCTCTAAGGATATAGGGGATCCTCACTGGTGAGAGGAAGATAGACACAAGTACAAAGATAAATAGACATCTTTTTGGCCTCGGCCCTTCTTTCTATTTATCTTTGTACTTGTGTCTATCTTCCTCTCACCAGTGAGGATCCCCTATATCCTTAGAGCGGCTTGTCCTTGTACCGTGCTTATTATACACGGCACACTGTTTGGTGCATTTTAAGTGTTTTTAACCTGTGTGCCCCACTTGCTTTTTTGTACCAATTAAGTTTATTCCTGTTACACTTGAATTGATTTACTTTGTTAGTATTTCTCATTGGATGTGCCACCGATATATTTGGCATGCTATGTATAATAGCGACCAGCAGGGGCAGCAAACCAGCCGGTGCCCCCATAAGACTTCCGGTAGCTCCAACCCATTCCTAAGTAACTTGTGGGGTGCGCCCTGTCATGGTGGCCCCATCATTAATAAGATTGGATACTGGTGTTTCCATCCATAGACCCCAGTGACCCCTGGTGTTCTGATCCCCTGGAGTGGGCGTCTCTCTGAGGTCCGTGACTCTGTGTAACGGTGTCCGAGCAGAGCTGAGTTTCCTAAGTACTGTGGGGCGGCCTAACCTGCAGCTCCTGGGAAGCTCATTTTTTGGGTAACTCTGGAATAATTGTAATAAGTTCTGCAGTGACTCCTGTAGCAGCAGCGATCAGTCCCACAGACCAGGACCAAAGGGTCCGACAAGAGTGAGGGGTTAGTGGGGTCTCTGTGACCATGACGGGCTCCTGCTACAGTTCTCCCCTATATCACCATCCAATCCCCCCTTCCACGTGGAGCCCCCTCCCGGCTCTTTGTGTGGGGATTTGGCGGTGTGGAGCGCTCCGCCTGTCCTTGGCGCGGGGCCCGGCTCGCTCTCTGGGCAGCGTTACTTCCAGTAGCTGTTTACACGGGACCCTATGGGAAGCTGTGAGAGATCCGTCTGCACGTTAGCGGGACAGACGGCCTAATGAGATCACTGTGCTTCCTCCTGCCCCCACAGTCAGCGCGGGGGCTCCCCGGGGAAGGAGGAGCAGGTTACACAGCTGTAAATCTCCTTATCCTGGAAGACGCTCAGCTGATCGCAGCAATAGAGGAAGGAAAACAGCAACGTCCCGGTAATCAGACACAGGCCATAAAGATGAAGGATGACCAGTCTGCACAAGCCTGCTCCCACTCCAAACCAGTCAGCTAAACTGGTCACCATGATAAGCCGAGTAATGACTGTCACCGCAGCGCCCCCACAGGTTACTGCTAGACTAGTCACCATGATAAGCCGAGTAATGACTGTCACCGCAGCGCCCCCACAGGTTACTGCTAGACTAGTCACCATGATAAGCCGAGTAATCACTGTCACCGCAGCGTCCCCACAGGTTACTGCTAGACTAGTCACCATGATAAGCCGAGTAATGACTGTCACCGCAGCGCCCCCACAGGTTACTGCTAGACTAGTCACCATGATAAGCCGAGTAATGACTGTCACCGCTAGCCTAGTCACCATGATAAGCCGAGTAATGACTGTCACCGCTAGCCTAGTCACCATGATAAGCCGAGTAATGACTGTCACAGCAGCGCCCCCACAGGTTACTGCTAGACTAGTCACCATGATAAGCCGAGTAATGACTGTCACCGCTAGCCTAGTCACCATGATAAGCCGAGTAATGACTGTCACAGCAGCGCCCCCACAGGTTACTGCTAGACTAGTCACCATAAGCCGAGTAATGACTGTCACCGCTAGCCTAATCACCATGATAAGCCGAGTAATGACTGTCACCGCAGCGCCCCCACAGGTTACTGCTAGACTAGTCACCATGATAAGCCGAGTAATGACTGTCACCGCAGCGCCCCCACAGGTTACTGCTAGACTAGTCACCATGATAAGTCGAGTAATGACTGTCACCGCAGCGCCCCCACAGGTTACTGCTAGACTAGTCACCATGATAAGCCGAGTAATGACTGTCACCGCAGCGCCCCCACAGGTTACTGCTAGCCTAGTCACCATGATAAGCAGAGTAATGACTGTCACAGCACCCCCCCATCACCATGATAAGCCGAGTAATGACTGTCACCGCAGCGCCCCCACAGGTTACTGCTAGACTAGTCACCATGATAAGCCGAGTAATGACTGTCACCGCACCCCCCCATCACCATGATAAGCCGAGTAATGACTGTCACCGCACCCCCCCATCACCATGATAAGCGGAGTAATGACTGTCACCGCAGCGCCCCCACAGGTTACTGCTAGACTAGTCACCATGATAAGCCGAGTAATGACTGTCACCGCAGCGCCCCCACAGGTTACTGCTAGACTAGTCACCATGATAAGCAGAGTAATGACTGTCACAGCACCCCCCCATCACCATGATAAGCAGAGTAATGACTGCCACAGCAGCGCCCCCCACAGGTTGCTTATCATAGTGACTAGTCTAGCAGTAGAGTAATGACTGCCACAGCAGCGCCCCCGCAGACCCCCAGGTCACCATGATAGGCGGCCTATTAAAGGGAACGCGTCACAACTAATGTTTTTTTTTGTCAAACGCACTTTTCAAAAATTTCTGGTGTTTCCATCTTCTATTATAATCCTGAGCTCCTTCCTTCTCATCACTTCCTCTGAGGCCGGGGAGGAGGAGGAGGAGGCGGCAGTACAGGTCCTGTCCATTGTCATGAGGCTTGCAGTAAAGCAAGTCACTAAATGCTGTTATAGCGCACCCGTCACAAGGCACACAGACCCAATCAGCATGAAATCCATTCTGCGGCCGGAAGTTTTGGTTACAATCACATTGAGTACCGAGCCGGAGTGTTCATATCCATGGAGACCCATGGAGGCAGGGGCGGGCAGGCAGGGAGGACAGACATCAGGGGCGGGCAGGCAGGGAGGACAGACATCAGGGGCGGGCAGGCAGGGAGGACAGACATCAGGGGCGGGCAGGCAGGAAGGACAGACATCAGGGGCGGGCAGGCAGGACAGACATCAGGGGCAGGACAGACATCAGGGGCAGGCAGGACAGACATCAGGGGCGGGCAGGCAGGGAGGACAGACATCAGGGGCGGGCAGGCAGGGAGGACAGACATCAGGGGCGGGCAGGCAGGGAGGACAGACATCAGGGGCAGGCAGGCAGGCAGGGAGGACAGACATCAGGGGCGGGCAGGCAGGGAGGACAGACATCAGGGGCAGGCAGGACAGACATCAGGGGAAGCCAGGACAGACATCAGGGGCAGGCAGGGAGGACAGACATTAGGGGCAGTCAGGACAGACATCAGGGGCAGGCAGGCAGGACAGACATCAGGGGCAGGCAGGCAGGACAGACATCAGGGGCAGGCAGGCAGGACAGACATCAGGGGCAGGACAGACAGGACAGACATCAGGGGCAGGACAGACAGGACAGACATCAGGGGCAGGACAGACAGGACAGACATCAGGGGCAGGACAGACATCAGGGGCAGGCAGGACAGACATTAGGGGCAGGCAGGGAGGACAGACATTAGGGGCAGGCAGGGAGGACAGACATTAGGGGCAGTCAGGACAGACATCAGGGGCAGGCAGGACAGACATTAGGGGCAGGCAGGCAGGCCAGACATCAGGGGCAGGCAGGACAGACATCAGGGGAAGGCAGGCAGGACAGACATCAGGGGAAGGACAGACAGGACAGACATCAGGGGCAGGACAGACAGGACAGACATCAGGGGCAGGACAGACATCAGGGGCAGGCAGGACAGACATCAGGGGAAGGCAGGCAGGACAGACATCAGGGGCAGGCTGGACAGACATCAGGGGAAGGCAGGCAGGACAGACATCAGGGGAGGGCAGGCAGGACAGACATCAGGGGCAGGCAGGACAGACATCAGGGGCAGGCAGGACAGACATCAGGGGCAGGCAGGCAGGACAGACATCAGGGGCAGGCAGGCAGGACAGACATCAGGGGCAGGCAGGCAGGACAGACATCAGGGGCAGGCAGGGAGGACAGACATCAGGGGCAGGCAGGACAGACATCAGGGGCGGGCAGGGAGGACAGACATCAGGGGCGGGCAGGCAGGACAGACATCAGGGGCGGGCAGGCAGGACAGACATCAGGGGCAGGCAGGCAGGACAGACATCAGGGGCAGGCAGGCAGGACAGACATCAGGGGCAGGCAGGCAGGCAGGACAGACATCAGGGGCAGGCAGGCAGGCAGGACAGACATCAGGGGCAGGCAGGCAGGCAGGACAGACATCAGGGGCAGGCAGGCAGGCAGGACAGACATCAGGGGCAGGCAGGCAGGACAGACATCAGGGGCAGGCAGGCAGGACAGACATCAGGGGCAGGCAGGCAGGACAGACATCAGGGGCAGGCAGGCAGGACAGACATCAGGGGCAGGCAGGCAGGACAGACATCAGGGGCAGGCAGGCAGGACAGACATTAGGGGCAGGCAGAGAGGACAGACATTAGGGGCAGTCAGGACAGACATCAGGGGCAGGCAGGACAGACATCAGGGGCAGGCAGGGAGGACAGACATCAGGGGCAGTCAGGACAGACATCAGGGGCAGGCAGGCAGGCAGGACAGACATCAGGGGCAGGCAGGGAGGACAGACATCAGGGGCAGGCAGGGAAGACAGACATCAGGGGCAGGCAGGACAGACATCAGGGGCAGGCAGGCAGGCAGGACAGACATCAGGGGCAGGCAGGGAGGACAGACATCAGGGGCAGTCAGGACAGACATCAGGGGCAGGCAGGCAGGCAGGACAGACATCAGGGGCAGGCAGGCAGGACAGACATCAGGGGCAGGCAGGCAGGACAGACATCAGGGGCAGTCAGGACAGACATCAGGGGCAGGCAGGCAGGCAGGACAGACATCAGGGGCAGGCAGGGAGGACAGACATCAGGGGCAGGCAGGCAGGCCAGACATCAGGGGCAGGCAGGACAGACATCAGGGGCAGGCAGGCAGGACAGACATCAGGGGCAGGCAGGCAGGACAGACATCAGGGGCAGGCAGGCAGGACAGACATCAGGGGCAGGCAGGCAGGACAGACATCAGGGGCAGGCAGGCAGGACAGACATCAGGGGCAGGCAGGACAGACATCAGGGGCAGGCAGGACAGACATCAGGGGCAGGCAGGCAGGACAGACATCAGGGGCAGGCAGGCAGGACAGACATCAGGGGCAGGCAGGCAGGACAGACATCAGGGGCAGGCAGGCAGGACAGACATCAGGGGCAGGCAGGCAGGACAGACATCAGGGGCAGGCAGGCAGGCAGGCAGGACAGACATCAGGGGCAGGCAGGCAGGCAGGACAGACATCAGGGGCGGGCAGGCAGGGAGGACAGACATCAGGGGCAGGCAGGCAGGCAGGACAGACATCAGGGGCAGGCAGGCAGGCAGGACAGACATCAGGGGCAGGCAGGCAGGCAGGACAGACATCAGGGGCAGGCAGGCAGGCAGGCAGGCAGGACAGACATCAGGGGCAGGCAGGCAGGCAGGCAGGCAGGACAGACATCAGGGGCAGGCAGGCAGGCAGGACAGACATCAGGGGCAGGCAGGGAGGACAGACATCAGGGGCAGGCAGGAGGCAGGCCAGACATCAGGGGCAGGCAGGCAGGCAGGACAGACATCAGGGGCAGGCAGGCAGGCAGGATTGCTTATTGCTCAGGTTATTACTATTCTGACTTACACGTCACCAGATGATCTAAATCGACCATTTTGCTCTGATCCGGCTGCATGTGCAACACCAGGAATCCTGCAGAGAGAGAAAGAATAAGACTTGTGGGAGGGGCCATCTCTGTATCACCCTGCAGTGGGAGGGGCCGTCTTTGTATCACCCTGCAGTGGGAGTGGCCATCTCTGTATCACCCTGCAGTGGGAGGGGCCGTCTCTGTATCACCCTGCAGTGGAAGGGGCCATCTCTGTATCACCCTGCAGTGGGAGGGGAAGTCTTTATCATCCTGCAGTGGGAGGGGCCGTCTCTGTATCACCCTGCAGTGGGAGGGGAAGTCTTTATCATCCTGCAGTGGGAGGGGCCGTCTCTGTATCACCCTGCAGTGGGAGGGGCCGTCTCTGTATCACCCTGCAGTGGGAGGGGCCGTCTCTGTATCACCCTGCAGTGGGAGGGGCCGTCTCTGTATCACCCTGCAGTGGGAGGGGCCGTCTCTGTATCACCCTGCAGTGGGAGGGGCCGTCTCTGTATCACCCTGCAGTGGGAGGGGCCGTCTCTGTATCACCCTGCAGTGGGAGGGGCCGTCTCTGTATCACCCTGCAGTGGGAGGGGCCGTCTCTGTATCACCCTGCAGTGGGAGGGGCCGTCTCTGTATCACCCTGCAGTGGGAGGGGCCGTCTCTGTATCACCCTGCAGTGGGATGGAAAGTCTCTGTATCACCCTGCAGTGGGAGGGAAAGTCTCTGTATCACCCTGCAGTGGGAGGGAAAGTCTCTGTATCACCCTGCAGTGGGAGGGGAAGTCTCTGTATCACCCTGCAGTGGGAGGGGAAGTCTCTGTATCACCCTGCAGTGGGAGGGGCCGTCTCTGTATCACCCTGCAGTGGGAGGGGAAGTCTCTGTATCACCCTGCAGTGGAAGGGGCCGTCTCTGTATCACCCTGCAGTGGGAGGGGCCGTCTCTGTATCACCCTGCAGTGGGAGGGGCCGTCTCTGTATCACCCTGCAGTGGGAGGGGCCGTCTCTGTATCACCCTGCAGTGGGAGGGGAAGTCTCTGTATCACCCTGCAGTGGGAGGGGAAGTCTCTGTATCACCCTGCAGTGGAAGGGGCCGTCTCTGTATCACCCTGCAGTGGGAGGGGCCGTCTCTGTATCACCCTGCAGTGGGAGGGGCCGTCTCTGTATCACCCTGCAGTGGAAGGGGCCATCTCTGTATCACCCTGCAGTGGAAGGGGCTGTCTCTGTATCACCCTGCAGTGGGAGGGGCCGTCTCTGTATCACCCTGCAGTGGGAGGGGAAGTCTCTGTATCACCCTGCAGTGGGAGGGGCCGTCTCTGTATCACCCTGCAGTGGAAGGGGCCATCTCTGTATCACCCTGCAGTGGAAGGGGCCGTCTCTGTATCACCCTGCAGTGGGAGGGGCCGTCTCTGTATCACCCTGCAGTGGGAGGGGCCGTCTCTGTATCACCCTGCAGTGGGAGGGGAAGTCTCTATGCCTCTGCCTGTATCACCCTGCAGTGGGAGGAGCAGTCTCTATGTTTTTGTGTCACCCTGCAGTGGGAGGAGCCAACCCCTTTATAAAATATTGTGTCAGTAGCAGTAGATACCAATAAACAATGGGGCGGCCGCTCGAATATCAGGCCAGATGCTCTTGAAGTAGGAGATGTTGGTCTGGATGAGACGAGGGATCATGTCTGGATATCCCTGCAGCTGCAAACAGAAAGGTTAATGTCACACAGCGCCCACCTAGCACTATGGCTCCATCATCTGCAGAGCATTGCACCCTCCCCCCCCATACAGAGCATCTCACCAGGTGTTTGCAGACGATGTTCATGAACTCCCCGTAGTGAAGTCCTCTGTCGGGGTGCAGGTGGGAGGTGAACATGTCTGCCAATCCTTGGTTGTTTAGATTTGGGGCACACATCTGCAGAGCGAACTTACAAGCCTGTAAGACAGGATGGCGACACACGGAGATGACATCGTAGGGATAACCTATAAATAACCTACGGGTTATTGCCCCCCAGCGTCCCATACTCACCTTTACCACATCCACTTTAGGATCTTGCAGATGGAGGAGTAACGTCACCAGTCCGTTCAGGATCTGCTCGAAGAGCGTCTCCTCCCCACCGGCGGAGAACCGCGTCAGATTGCCAAAGAGGATAATGGAGGATCGACGCAATTCTTCCCTCTCCTAAAAATATATATTGTATAAGGGCACAAACACACACAGCAGATACGCAGCAGATACGCAGCAGATTTGATACTGTGTTCAGTTATTTAGATCTAATCTGCTGCGTATCGCAGTAGTAAATACGCAGCATATATGCCGTGTGTGTTTGTACCCTAAAACCGGATCACACTGACCCCACAGGATGAACATGGACCCCAGTAACACTGACCCCACAGGATGAACATGGACCCCAGTAACGCTGACCCCACAGGATGAACATGGACCCCAGTAACGCTGACCCCACAGGATGAACATGGACCCCAGTAACGCTGACCCCACAGGATGAACATGGACCCCAGTAACGCTGACCCCACAGGATGAACACGGACCCCAGTAACGCTGACCCCACAGGATGAACACGGACCCCAGTAACGCTGACCCCACAGGATGAACATGGACCCCAGTAACGCTGACCCCACAGGATTAACATGGACCCCAGTAACGCTGACCCCACAGGATGAACACGGACCCCAGTAACGCTGACCCCACAGGATGAACACGGACCCCAGTAACGCTGACCCCACAGGATGAACACGGACCCCAGTAACGCTGACCCCACAGGATGAACACGGACCCCAGTAACGCTGACCCCACAGGATGAACATGGACCCCAGTAACGCTGACCCCACAGGATGAACATGGACCCCAGTAACGCTGACCCCACAGGATGAACATGGACCCCAGTAACGCTGACCCCACAGGATGAACATGGACCCCAGTAACACTGACCCCACAGGATGAACATGGACCCCAGTAACACTGATCGCCTCCACAAAACTAGACCCCTATCTTAATCCGCCTAATGCCTGCCCTGGACCCCACAGAGATCACCCCTACACCTACACCAGCCCAGTTCCCCTCTGTAGTCCCTGCACCAGTCCCATACACCGCTGTGGTCCCTGCACCCGTCCCATACACCGCTGTGGTCCCTGCACCCGTCCCATACACCGCTGTGGTCCCTGCACCCGTCCCATACACCGCTGTGGTCCCTGCACCCGTCCCATACACCGCTGTGGTCCCTGCACCCGTCCCATACACCGCTGTGGTCCCTGCACCCGTCCCATACACCGCTGTGGTCCCTGCACCCGTCCCATACACCGCTGTGGTCCCTGCACCCGTCCCATACACCGCAGTGGTCCCTGCACCCGTCCCATACACCGCTGTGGTCCCTGCACCCGTCCCATACACCGCCGTGGTCCCTGCACCCGTCCCATACACCGCCGTGGTCCCTGCACCCGTCCCATACACCGCTGTGGTCCCTGCACCCGTCCCATACACCGCTGTGGTCCCTGCACCCGTCCCATACACCGATGTGGTCCCTGCACCCGTCCCATACACCGATGTGGTCCCTGCACCCGTCCCATACACCGCTGTGGTCCCTGCACCCGTCCCATACACCGATGTGGTCCCTGCACCCGTCCCATACACCGATGTGGTCCCTGCACCTGTCCCATACACCGATGTGGTCCCTGCAACCGTCCCATACACCGATGTGGTCCCTGCACCCGTCCCATACACCGATGTGGTCCCTGCACCTGTCCCATACACCGATGTGGTCCCTGCAACCGTCCCATACACTGCTGTGGTTCCTGCACCCATCCTGACCTCGCTGTGGTTCCTGCACCCATCCTGACCTCGCTGTGGTCCCTGCACCAGTCCCGATCCCCGCTGTGGTCCCTGCACCCGTCCCGATCCCCGCTGTGGTCCCTGCACCAGTCCCGATCCCCGCTGTGGTCCCTGCACCCGTCCTGACCCCGCTGTGGTCCCTGCACCTGTCCCATTCACCTGTGACAACTCTCTATTGGGTTATGCTTCCATTCACATTCAGCAGAATACAGCGAGGTCTCCAGCCCCATTACTCACATGGTCAAAGAAGGGTTTGATGCGAATGGCGGTGTGGATGAGAAGAGAACGCATGTCCGTGTCCTGCACATGCGGCAGCAGCCGGGACAGGTTGGTCATGGCTTCCTGGGTCACTATATGGTCAGGGTCCTCTCGGTCATCCATGGCATTGATCATGGCGGTCAGTAGGTGGGATCCATGTTTTCGTACCTGTGATGAAGCCAATACGTTGGACAGAGTTCCTAATCTTCCCCCTCCCCCGGAATGGTACGGTGCTGACCTTCTCTGGATATCCACTCGCAATGTTCCCCAGGCCGCGGACGGCAAGCATCCGCACAGTGACGCTGCTGTCCTTCAGCCGAGCGGTCATGTTGTCCATCAGCGGCTCCAGGAAGATGAAGTCACCGAGATCACTACTCTGCAGGAGCTAGAGACAAGATGGACACAATGAGATGTCCCCTTACACCAACCAGAGACACTCAGGGGGACGGGGTCCGTACACCAACCAGAGACACTCAGGGGGACGGGGTCCGTACACCAACCAGAGACACTCAGGGGGACGGGGTCCGTACACCAACCAGAGACACTCAGGGGGACGGGGTCCGTACACCAACCAGAGACACTCAGGGGGACGGGGTCCGTACACCAACCAGAGACACTCAGGGGGACGGGGTCCGTACACCAACCAGAGACACTCAGGGGGACGGGGTCCGTACACCAACCAGAGACACTCAGGGGGACGGGGTCCGTACACCAACCAGAGACACTCAGGGGGACGGGGTCCGTACACCAACCAGAGACACTCAGGGGGACAGGGTCCTTACACCAGAGACACAGAGGGGGGCGGGGTCCGTACACCAACCAGAGACACAGAGGGGGGCGGGGTCCGTACACCAACCAGAGACACTCAGGGGGACGGGGTCGTACACCAACCAGAGACACTCAGGGGGACGGGGTCCGTACACCAACCAGAGACACTCAGGGGGACTGGGTCCGTACACCAACCAGAGACACTCAGGGGGACGGGGTCCGTACACCAACCAGAGACACTCAGGGGGACGGGGTCCGTACACCAACCAGAGACACTCAGGGGGACAGGGTCCTTACACCAGAGACACAGAGGGGGACGGGGTCCGTACACCAACCAGAGACACTCAGGGGGACGGGGTCGTACACCAACCAGAGACACTCAGGGGGACAGGGTCCTTACACCAGAGACACAGAGGGGGACGGGGTCCGTACACCAACCAGAGACACTCAGGGGGACGGGGTCCGTACACCAACCAGAGACACTCAGGGGGACAGGGTCCGTACACCAACCAGAGACACTCAGGGGGACGGGGTCCGTACACCAACCAGAGACACTCAGGGGGACGGGGTCCGTACACCAACCAGAGACACTCAGGGGGACAGGGTCCTTACACCAGAGACACTCAGGGGGACGGGGTCCGTACACCAACCAGAGACACTCAGGGGGACGGGGTCCGTACACCAACCAGAGACACCCAGGGGGACGGGGTCCTTACACCAGAGACACTCAGGGGGACGAGGTCCGTACACCAACCAGAGACACTCAGGGGGACGGGGTCCGTACACCAACCAGAGACACCCAGGGGGACGGGGTCCATACACCAACCAGAGACACTCAGGGGGACGGGGTCCGTACACCAACCAGAGACACTCAGGGGGACGGGGTCCTTACACCAACCAGAGACACTCAGGGAAACTGGGTCCGTACACCAACCAGAGACACTCAGGGGAACGGGGTCCGTACACCAAGCAGAGACACTCAGGGGGACAGGGTCCTTACACCAGAGACACAGAGGGGGACGGGGTCCGTACACCAACCAGAGACACAGAGGGGGACGGGGTCCGTACACCAACCAGAGACACAGAGGGGGACGGGGTCCGTACACCAACCAGAGACACTCGGGGGGACGGGGTCCGTACACCAACCAGAGACACTCAGGGGGACGGGGTCCGTACACCAGCCGGAGACACATACAGGGGTCTATTGACTAGAACATTACACCACTGACGCCGGGGGGATTCCTCCTGCCTCTGGTGACTACTCCCCTATCATCTACACACAAGTGACAGAACACGATTGACCTGGATAATACACAGCGCTGGTGCGTGCAGCTGTGCCGGGACGACGTTGCGCCTTGTTAGTTTTTACGTGTCCCTCACTGTCCATTCTGTAGGTGGTGAGGTGTGAAGCACAACAAGCAGACCCCCGCCTCGTCCTCCCACCTTTTATTCACAGTAGGGATAGTAAGCGGCAGTGATAGATGAGGCACGGTGCCAGGCCGGCCCCGGCTGCTCGGGTTACAGGCTCAGCTTCCAGGACGGCCGGATCACAGTCCAGGGAGAGCCGGCGAGCAGGAGATGATGGATTTTTCCATAACCCTGGACGTCCTGCCAGAGCCGCTCAGCCATGATGCAAGACATTTGTTATGCTGGAAACTTCCAGACTGCGGTGAAAACTACAGAGAACGGGGAAGCTGCTCTATCGGCACCTATAGCGACAGATACGCAGCAAACACCATGACATCACCGGGATCCGCCCACCGTACACAGACCGCAGTGACATCACAGATCCACAATATAAGGAGCACAAGGGGATCCGCCCACCGTACACAGACCGCAGTGACATCACAGATCCACAATATATGGAGCACAAGGGGATCCGCCCACCGTACACAGACCGCAGTGACATCACAGATCCACAATATATGGAGCACAAGGGGATCCGCCCACCGTACACAGACCGCAGTGACATCACAGATCCACAAAATAAGGAGCACAAGGGGATCCGCCCACCGTACACAGACCGCAGTGACATCACAGATCTATGATATACGGAGCATCTGATAACACCGCACAAGGGGATCCGCCCACCGTACAGACAGCAGTGACATCACATATCTACGATAGTTTTTTTTATTTTTCTCCATCTGGACTTCTTTCCTAATGGAGGGAAACGCAGCCCTGGGTGTCTGAGCTTCTATCACAAGCGGCGATCTGCAGGAAGTCATCAAAGAAACTGAAGAAACAATTACATAGCACTGATCAGTGTTATCTGTGATCATTACATAGAGCCTGCCTGTGGCCATAGCACTGATCAGTGTTATCTGTGATCATTACATACAGCCTGCCTGTGGCCATAGCATAGCACTGATCAGTGTTATCTGTGATCATTACATACAGCCTGCCTGTGGCCATAGCATAGCACTGATCAGTGTTATCTGTGATCATTACATACAATCTGCCTGTGGCCATAGCACTGATCAGTGTTATCTGTGATCATTACATACAGCCTGCCTGTGGCCATAGCACTGATCGGTGTTATCTGTGATCATTACATACAGCCTGCCTGTGGCCATAGCACTGATCAGTGTTATCTGTGATCATTACATACAGCCTGCCTGTGGCCATAGCACTGATCAGTGTTATCTGTGATCATTACATAGAGCCTGCCTGTGGCCATAGCACTGATCAGTGTTATCTGTGATCATTGCATACAGCTTGCCTGTGGCCATAGCACTGATCAGTGTTATCTGTGATCATTACATACAGCCTGCCTGTGGCCATAGCACTGATCGGTGTTATCTGTGATCATTACATACAGCCTGCCTGTGGCCATAGCACTGATCAGTGTTATCTGTGATCATTACATACAGCCTGCCTGTGGCCATAGCACTGATCAGTGTTATCTGTGATCATTACATACAGCCTGCCTGTGGCCATAGCACTGATCAGTGTTATCTGTGATCATTACATACAGCCTGCCTGTGGCCATAGCACTGATCAGTGTTATCTGTGATCATTACATACAGCCTGCCTGTGGCCATAGCACAGCACTGATCAGTGTTATCTGTGATCATTACATACAGCCTGCCTGTGGCCATAGCACAGCACTGATCAGTGTTATCTGTGATCATTACATACAGCCTGCCTGTGGCCATAGCACTGATCAGTGTTATCTGTGATCATTACATACAGCCTGCCTGTGGCCATAGCAGTGATCAGTGTTATCTGTGATCATTACATACAGCCTGCCTGTGACCATAGCACTGATCAGTGTTATCTGTGATCATTACATACAGCCTGCCTGTGGCCATAGCATAGCACTGATCAGTGTTATCTGTGATCATTACATAGAGCCTGTGGCCATAGCACTGATCAGTGTTATCTGTGATCATTACATACAGTCTGCCTGTGGCCATAGCACTGATCAGTGTTATCTGTGATCATTACATACAGCCTGCCTGTGGCCATAGCACTGATCAGTGTTATCTGTGATCATTACATACAGCCTGTGGCCATAGCAGTGATCAGTGTTATCTGTGATCATTACAAAGAGCCTGTGGCCATAGCACTGATCAGTGTTATCTGTGATCATTACATAGAGCCTGCCTGTGGCCATAGCACTGATCAGTGTTATCTGTGATCATTACATAGAGCCTGCCTGTGGCCATAGCACTGATCAGTGTTATCTGTGATCATTACATACAGCCTGCCTGTGGCCATAGCACTGATCAGTGTTATCTGTGATCATTACATACAGCCTGCCTGTGGCCATAGCACTGATCAGTGTTATCTGTGATCATTACATACAGCCTGCCTGTGGCCATAGCACTGATCAGTGTTATCTGTGATCATTACATACAGCCTGCCTGTGGCCATACCACTGATCAGGGGTATCTGTGATCATTACATACAGCCTGCCTGTGGCCATAGCACTGATCAGTGTTATCTGTGATCATTACATAGAGTCCGCCTGTGGCCATAGCACTGATCAGTGTTATCTGTGATCATTACATACAGCCTGTGGCCATAGCACTGATCAGTGTTATCTGTGATCATTACATACAGCCTGCCTGTGGCCATAGCAGTGATCAGTGTAATCTGTGATCATTACATACAGCCTGCCTGTGGCCATAGCACTGATCAGTGCTATCTGTGATCATTACATACAGCCTGCCTGTGGCCATAGCATAGCACTGATCAGTGTTATCTGTGATCATTACATACAGCCTGCCTGTGGCCATAGCACTGATCAGTGTTATCTGTGATCATTACATACAGCCTGCCTGTGGCCATAGCACTGATCAGTGTTATCTGTGATCATTACATAGAGCCTGCCTGTGGCCATAGCACTGATCAGTGTTATCTGTGATCATTACATACAGCCTGCCTGTGGCCATAGCAGTGATCAGTGTAATCTGTGATCATTACATACAGCCTGCCTGTGGCCATAGCACTGATCAGTGCTATCTGTGATCATTACATACAGCCTGCCTGTGGCCATAGCATAGCACTGATCAGTGTTATCTGTGATCATTACATACAGCCTGCCTGTGGCCATAGCACTGATCAGTGTTATCTGTGATCATTACATACAGCCTGCCTGTGGCCATAGCACTGATCAGTGTTATCTGTGATCATTACATACAGCCTGCCTGTGGCCATAGCATAGCACTGATCAGTGTTATCTGTGATCATTACATACAGCCTGTGGCCATAGCACTGATCAGTGTTATCTGTGATCATTACATACAGCCTGCCTGTGGCCATAGCATAGCACTGATCAGTGTTATCTGTGATCATTACATACAGCCTGCCTGTGGCCATAGCATAGCACTGATCAGTGTTATCTGTGATCATTACATACAGCCTGCCTGTGGCCATAGCACTGATCAGTGTTATCTGTGATCATTACATACAGCCTGCCTGTGGCCATAGCACTGATCAGTGTTATCTGTGATCATTACATAACACTGATCAGTGCTATGGCCACAGGCAGGCTCTATGTAATGATCACAGATAACACTGATCAGTGCTATGGCCACAGGCAGGCTGTATGTAATGATCACAGATAACACTGATCCCAGCTATGGCCACAGGCAGGCTCTATCTGTGATCATTACATACAGCCTGCCTGTGGCCATAGCATAGCACTGATCAGTGTTATCTGTGATCATTACATACAGTCTGCCTGTGGCCATAGCACTGATCAGTGTTACCTGTGATCATTACATACAGCCTGCCTGTGGCCATAGCTGGGATCAGTGTTATCTGTGATCATTACATACAGCCTGCCTGTGGCCATAGCATAGCACTGATCAGTGTTATCTGTGATCATTACATACAGTCTGCCTGTGACCATAGCACTGATCAGTGTTATCTGTGATCATTACATACAGTCTGCCTGTGGCCATAGCACTGATCAGTGTTATCTGTGATCATTACATAGAGCCTGCCTGTCGCCATAGCATAGCACTGATCAGTGTTATCTATGATCATTATATACAGCCTGCCTGTGGCCATAGCATAGCACTGATCAGTGTTATCTGTGATCATTACATAGAGCCTGCCTGTGGCCATAGCATAGCACTGATCAGTGTTGTAATGGAGCGATTATCAGAGAACATGGGGATGGGGCAACTTATAAAAAGGAGGAAAATTTATTGACTTCAATGGTATGAAGCAGGAGAGAATGTCCGAGAGGACACCAGGTGATCCAACGGCCACCCATAGGGATTTAGCACGAGTCCACACAGTCCATCGGTCCTCTCCTCTGAGTGATGGCTTTCAGTGGATCCCACAGGGGTGCTGTACTCACACCAGCTCTCATTCTCTCAGATCCTTATAGATCTTCTCCCTTCCTGGGACCCTAGGGTCTGTCCGCAGCTGCAGCTCCTGGCTCCTTCATCACATCACAGCCAACAGCCCCCTGTGTTCTGGGTTCTTTGTCTTCTGGTCAGTATTTTAGGGGTGGGGGTCTGCATAACCTACAGCCCTGTGCTTCCCACCTAGTGTCCTCTATAAATTTCCCAGCAGAAGTTGATAAGAGTCCATGCTGCCCTCTTCCTTCTCCTACAGACTTCTTGTATCTGGTTAGGAGTCCACAGCCAGGCCCACTGTCACAACTGTTATCTGTGATCTTCTCATAGTCTCTGCCGGAGGCCATTACATAGCATTGATCAGCGATATCTGTGATCTTCTCATAGAGTCTGCCTGAGGCCATTATGAGAAGATCACAGATATCGCTGATCAATGCTATGTAATGGCCTCAGGCAGACTATGAGAAGATCACAGAGATCGCTGATCAATGCTATGTAACGGCCTCAGGCAGACTATGTCCTGGAGCAGGTCATTCAGTTCTGGCTGTGTTATAAGATGAGGCTTAACAGACATACATGGCTCAAGGCCTGAATCAGATCCCCATCTCTGACCCATGAACTGCATCATCTTCATGGGCCGCCTCCTCTAGGCTCCACGTCTCTTGGTAGGTCTATGTCTCTTGGTGCCTCCACGTCTCTTGGTGCCTCCGCGTCTCTTGGTAGGCGTATGTCTCTTGGTGCCTCCACGTCCCTTGGTAGGCGTATGTCTCTTGGTGCCTCCACGTCCCTTGGTAGGTGTATGTCTCTTGGTGCCTCCACGTCCCTTGGTAGGTGTATGTCTCTTGGTGCCTCCACGTCCCTTGGTAGGTGTATGTCTCTTGGTGCCTCCACATCCCTTGGTAGGTGTATGTCTCTTGGTGCCTCCATGTCCCTTAGTGCCTCCACATCCCTTGGTAGGTCTATGTCTCTTGGTGCCTCCACGTCTCTTGGTAGGTCTATGTCTCTTGGTGCCTCCACGTCTCTTGGTAGGTGTATGTCTCTTGGTGCCTCCACGTCCCTTGGTAGGTGTATGTCTCTTGGTGCCTCCATGTCTCTTGGTGCCTCCACGTCCCTTGGTAGGTGTATGTCTCTTGGTGCCTCCATGTCCCTTAGTGCCTCCACGTCTCTTGGTAGGTCTATGTCTCTTGGTGCCTCCACGTCCCTTGGTAGGTGTATGTCTCTTGGTGCCTCCATGTCCCTTAGTGCCTCCACGTCTCTTGGTAGGTCTATGTCTCTTGGTGCCTCCACGTCTCTTGGTAGGTCTATGTCTCTTGGTAGGTCTATGTCTCTTGGTGCCGCCACGTCCCTTGCTGCCTCCATGACCCTTGCTGCCTCCACGTCCCTTGCTGCCTCCACGTCCCTTGCTGCCTCCACGTCCCTTGCTGCCTCCACGTCCCTTGCTGCCTCCACGTCCCTTGCTGCCTCGGTCCTGGAAGTGTCCTCATGTGACAATGGTCTTATAGCTGAAGGCAGATTAGGATATTCAATGGAAACCTTGGTTAAACAGAAGTAACACTGCTCACATAATCCTCCTGTTTCTGCTATATCATTGGGACAGCAAATGGCAGTGACTTGTGAGAACCTGTCAGTCGACCTCTAAGATTAACATCACATCTTGCACAATAGATGTGAGGAACCCAGGATTCGTCTTGATCACCAATCTTACATCCAAAGTACATCTCATAGGCTTTTATGATGTCATGGTGCCTCTGAGGCTACAGCGTGTACACTCCACCAATGTAACAGCAGGTTCTGCGACTGTTCAGACACTGGTGAGACAAGCTCAATCCCACATGCTGTATCAGATGGGACTGTAGTAGTTTATAGCTGCAGCAGATCTTACAGCCTCCTCAGCAGTGTCCAGACATGTCCAGGTGCCTAGTCTGTAACTATTCCACTAAAGTTTTGCAAACCTGACTTGTCTGCTCGTCTATAAAATGACATAAGAGCATAAACATTGTGGACAATACGTGGACAGCCTGAAAACAGGAAGAAAAAAAAACACTCAAATTTCAGATAAAGTGACAGGAAAATTTCAAGGAGATTTTTGGACTGAGCAACTGAAATGACATCCACCCAGATGTGTGTGTGATATATAATACAGGTGGGATCGGTGGTCTCCTGACCTGGGCGAGGAAGGCGGTGGCGGTGACTCGCTGGTTGTCATACGCGCTGCTCTGTGCAGACTGCAGCTTCTTTATGATGTCCGGGAGTTTTGGTCCAGCGTTGCGCACCATGCAGCTGGAGTAACAGAGGAGAAAGGGGGGACACCGTAATCGGGGGAAACCATAGCAACTACCGGGGAAAGCACATGATGCCCTGCACCACCCATCACCTCCCCCCTGGGGTGCTCCTTACCTGCTCAGTAATGATACCCCAATATGGTGAGTGTCCTCCTTCTTCATGCTTTCCCAGCCTCCATCAGCCGTCATACTCAGTGCCACCTCCTCACTGCCTCCCTGAACCAGCATGAAGTGCAGAGCCTCCACCGCAGAGCTGAGGAGAAAGAACATCCAATGAGTGAAGGAAAGAACGGCCAGGCGGCAGGGAACAGGGCGGGCATGAAGTGCAGAGCCTCCACCGCAGAGCTGAGGAGAAAGAACATCCAATGAGTGAAGGAAAGAACGGCCAGGCGGCAGGGAACAGGGCGGGCATGAAGTGCAGAGCCTCCACCGCAGAGCTGAGGAGAAAGAACATCCAATGAGTGAAGGAAAGAACGGCCAGGCGGCAGGGAACAGGGCGGGCATGAAGTGCAAAGCCTCAACCACATTATAGAACACCCAACAAGTGAAGGACAAAACGGCCAGGCGGCAGGAGAAAAAACGGGCAGGGGACAGAGCAAACAAGCGTAAAGAAACAAAGTCGGCATAAAGTGCGGAACATCAACCGTAAAGTTAAGAAACAGAAAATATCCAATGAGTGAAGGAAGTAGCGGGTAGGCAGCAGGTGGGGGGCAGAAGATGGAACAAGTGGGCAATCATAGCACAGATGGCAGAGAAGAGAGGGGGGGCAAAAAGCAGATGGCAGGGGACAAAACAGGCAGGTGGGGGGGGGGGGGGAGAGGAGGACAGAACAGGCAGAGGGGGGGGGGGAGAGGAGGACAGAACAGGCAGAGGGGGGGGGGGGGGGAGAGGAGGACAGAACAGGCAGGTGGGGGAGAGGAGCACAGAACAGGCAGAGGGGGGGGGGGGGGGGGGGGGGGGGGGGGGGGGGGGGGGGGGGGGGGGGGGGGGGGGGGGGGGGGGGGGGGGGGGGGGGGGGGGGGGGGGGGGGGGGGGGGGGGGGGGGGGGGGGGGGGGGGGGGGGGGGGGGGGGG
>NC_091455.1:1408158-1502100 GCF_027789765.1 Dendropsophus ebraccatus
GTACACAGAAGCCCAGTGCAGTGCGCCCCCAGGTACGTTTCGGCTGTATGATGTTAGTATACGAGGTCATTACCCCATGGGTGTCAGTACACAGAAGCCCAGTGCAGTGCGCCCCCAGTACGTTTCGGCTGTATGATGTTAGTATACGAGGTTCATTACCCCATGGGTGTCAGTACACAGAAGCCCAGTGCAGTGCGCCCCCAGGTACGTTTCGGCTGTATGATGTTAGTATACGAGGTTCATTACCCCATGGGTGTCAGTACACAGAAGCCCAGTGCAGTGCGCCCCCAGGTACGTTTCGGCTGTATGATGTTAGTATACGAGGTTCATTACCCCATGGGCGTCAGTACACAGAAGCCCAGTGCAGTGCGCCCCCAGGTACGTTTCGGCTGTATGATGTTAGTACACGAGGTTCATTACCCCATGGGTGTCAGTACACAGAAGCCCAGTGCAGTGCGCCCCCACGTACGTTTCGGCTGTATGATGTTAGTATACGAGGTTCATTACCCCATGGGTGTCAGTACACAGAAGCCCGGTGCAGTACGCCCCCAGGTACGTTTCGGCTGTATGATGTTAGTATACGAGGTTCATTACCCCATGGGTGTCAGTACACAGAAGCCCAGTGCAGTGCGCCCCCACGTACGTTTCGGCTGTATGATGTTAGTATACGAGGTTCATTACCCCATGGGTGTCAGTACACAGAAGCCCAGTGCAGTGCGCCCCCAGGTACGTTTCGGCTGTATGATGTTAGTATACGAGGTTCATTACCCCATGGGTGTCAGTACACAGAAGCCCAGTGCAGTGCGCCCCCACGTACGTTTCGGCTGTATGATGTTTGCCCCCAGAACGTAACCTCCTTTACTTGTTACAAATTATATCATTCTTATCGATCGGATAGTTGCCCATGTGCTCTGCCAATCCAGTTCTGATTTTTTCTTCTTTTATCATTATGTTGTATTTTAATGAAAGATTAATAAAAGTGATTTTCTATAGATACACTTGGGTTTTCAGCTGTATACATTTGTAGGGTTTGTTGTTAGTTTGTGCTGAGTTGGACCCATCCCCCTTAGGCCCCTAGCATTCTTTCTAGCACTAGCTAGCTATTTTGAAGTGGGGAAGTATGTCCTACGGTGGAATATAAGTGATATATACTATACACACCTATATACTATACACCTATATACTATACACCTATACTATACACACCTATATACTATACACACCTATATACTATACACCTATCTACACTACACACCTATTAGATAGGAGATAGATAGATAGATAGATAGATAGATAATAGATAGATAGATAGATAGATAGATAGGAGATAGATAGATAGATAGATAGATAGATAGATAGATAGGAGATAGATAGGAGATAGATAGGAGATAGATAGATAGATAGATAGATAGATAGGAGATAGATAGATAGGAGATAGATAGATAGGAGATAGGAGATAGATAGATAGATAGATAGATAGATAGATAGATAGATAGATAGATAGATAGATAGGAGATAGATAGATAGGAGATAGATAGGAGATAGATAGATAGATAGATAGATAGGAGATAGATAGATAGATAGATAGATAGATAGATAGATAGGAGATAGATAGGAGATAGATAGATAGATAGATAGATAGATAGATAGATAGATAGGAGATAGATAGATAGATAATAGATAGATAGATAGATAGATAGGAGATAGATAGATAGATAGATAGGAGATAGATAGATAGATAGATAGATAGATAGATAGATAGATAGATAGGAGATAGATAGATAGGAGATAGATAGATAGATAGATAGATAGGAGATAGATAAATAGATAGGAGATAGATAGATAGGAGATAGGTAGGAGATAGATAGATATGAGATAGATAGATAGGAGATAGATAGATAGAAGATAGATAGATAGAGAGATAGATAGATAGATAGGAGATAGATAGATAGATAGATAGATAGATAGATAGATAGATAGATAGGAGATAGATAGGAGATAGATAGATAGAGAGATAGGAGATAGATAGATAGTAGATAGATAGATAGATAGATAGATAGATAGATAGATAGATAGATAGGAGATAGATAGATAGGAGATAGATAGATAGGAGATAGATAGATAGGAGATAGGAGATAGATAGATAGATAGATAGATAGATAGATAGATAGATAGATAGATAGGAGATAGGAGATAGATAGGAGATAGATAGATAGATAGATAGATAGATAGATAGATAGATAGGAGATAGATAGATAGATAGATAGGAGATAGATAGATAGATAGATAGATAGGAGATAGATAGATAGGAGATAGATAGATAGATAGGAGATATAGATAGATAGATAGATAGATAGGAGATAGATAGATAGATAGATAGGAGATAGATAGATAGATAGATAGATAGATAGGAGATAGATAGATAGGAGATAGATAGATAGATAGATAGATAGATAGATAGATAGATAGGAGATAGATAGATAGATAGATAGATAGATAGGAGATAGATAGATAGATAGATAGGAGATAGATAGATAGGAGATAGATAGATAGATAGATAGATAGATAGATAGGAGATAGATAGGAGATAGATAGGAGATAGATAGGAGATAGGAGATAGATAGATAGATAGGAGATAGGAGATAGATAGATAGGAGATAGATAGATAGATAGATAGGAGATAGATAGGAGATAGATAGGAGATAGGAGATAGATAGATAGATAGATAGGAGATAGATAAAAGTCCCACAGAAGCCCCCTCCCCCCTTTTACCCACCACCCAACCTAGCACTAAACCCCAACCCCAGGTGCAACAAACCATAAATATTATATACAATGATCAGACTTCTCAGCCCCACACACAGCCCGAAAGCCCAAGCTCAGCGCCTGCAAGCCCTATACTCTAGTCTTTTCTTTTATGCCGTAGAGAAACTAATGTGCCAGCATCAGCCGTCACCTCTCGTACTCCAGAGCGCGCACCTTCACCAGGTCACCGAGTGTGCCCCTAACCACCTCATCCACAGGGGGCGCTGTGCCCCTAACCACCTCATCCACAGGGGGCGCTGTGCCCCTAACCACCTCGTCCACAGGGGGCGCTGTGCCCCTAACCACCTCATCCACAGGGGGCGCTGTGCCCCTAACCACCTCATCCACAGGGGGCGCTGTGTCCCTAACCACTTCAAATACAGGGGGAGCTGTGCCCCTAACCACTTCATCTACAGGGGGCGCTGTGCCCCTAACCACCTCATCTACAGGGGGCGCTGTGCCCCTAACCACCTCATCTACAGGGGGCGCCGTGCCCCGAACTACCTAGCGAAACTAAACGCTGTGCACTCCACGTGTGGTACCTGACCACTATGCTGACTAGGAATAAAGTGCTCCGGTCCCAGCCACCAAGGTTTCTGAAAGCTACATAGGCCCATTCCGCATAGGAAAGACGCTGGGCCCCCGAAGCGCCCACTCTGAAGTAAACCTCTGTATTAAAGGGACAATGAAGCAGAAAATGCTCCATGCTTTCCAGCATGCCTCCACACTACTCCCGGGGACATCCCCGATCCTCACAGCTCCCGCACACTCCTCCCGGGGACATCCCTGATCCTCACAGCTCCCGCACACTCCCCCCGGAGACCTCGCCCATCCTCACAGCTCCCGCACACTCCTCCCGGGGACGTCCTCTATCCTCACAACTCCCGCACACTCCTCCCGGGGACATCTCCCATCCTCACAGCTCCTGCACACTCCTCCCGGGGACATCCCCGATCCTCACAGCTCCCGCACACTCCTCCCGGACACATCCTCTATCCTCACAGCTCCTGCACACTCCCCCCGGGGACATCCCTGATCCTCACAGCTCCTGCACACTCCTCCCGGGGACATCCCCCCCCCCCCCAATCCTCACAGCTCCCGCACACTACTCCCGGGGACATCCCCCATCCTCACAGCTCCTGCACACTCCCCCCGGGGACATCCCTGATCCTCACAGCTCCCGCACACTCCTCCCGGGGACATCCCCCATCCTCACAGCTCCCGCACACTCCTCCCGGGGACATCTCCCATCCTCACAGCTCCCGCACACTCCTCCCGGGGACATCCCCCATCCTCACAGCTCCCGCACACTCCTCCCGGGGACATCTCCCATCCTCACAGCTCCCGCACACTCCTCCCGGGGACATCCTCCATCCTCACAGCTCCCGCACACTCCTCCCGGGGACATCTCCCATCCTCACAGCTCCCGCACACTCCTCCCGGGGACGTCCCCCATCCTCACAGCTCCTGCACACTCCTCCCGGGGACATCTCCCATCCTCACAGCTCCCGCACACTCCTCCCGGGGACGTCCCCCATCCTCACAGCTCCTGCACACTCCTCCCGGGGACATCCCCCATCCTCACAGCTCCTGCACACTCCTCCCGGGGACATCCCCCATCCTCACAGCTCCCGCACACTCCTCCCGGGGACATCCCCCATACTCACAGCTCCCGCACACTCCTCCCGGGGACATCTCCCATCCTCACAGCTCCTGCACACTCCTCCCGGGGACGTCCCCCATCCTCACAGCTCCTGCACACTCCTCCCGGAGACATCCCCAATCCTCACAGCTCCTGCACGCTCCTCCCGGGGACATCTCCCATCCTCACAGCTCCTGCACACTCCTCCCGGGGACATCCCCAATCCTCACAGCTCCTGCACGCTCCTCCCGGGGACATCTCCCATCCTCACAGCTCCCGCACACTCCTCCCGGGGACGTCCCCCATCCTCACAGCTCCCGCACACTCCTCCCGGGGACATCCCCCATCCTCACAGCTCCTGCACACTCCTCCCGGGGACATCCCCCATCCTCACAGCTCCCGCACACTCCTCCCGGGGACATCCCCGATCCTCACAGCTCCCGCACACTCCACCCGGGGACGTCCCCCATCCTCACAGCTCCCGCACACTCCTCCCGGGGACGTCCCCCATCCTCACAGCTCCCGCACACTCCTCCCGGGGACGTCCCCCATCCTCACAGCTCCCGCACACTCCTCCCGGAGACATCCCCTATCCTCACAGGTCCCGCACACTCCTCCCGGGAACGTCCCCCATCCTCACAGCTCCCGCACACTCCTCCGGGGACATCCCCTATCCTCACAGGTCCCGCACACTCCTCCCGGGGACATCCTCTATCCTCACAGCTCCCGCACACTCCTCCCGGAGACCTCGCCCATCCTCACAGCTCCCGCACACTCCTCCCGGGAACATCCCTGATCCTCACAGCTCCCGCACACTCCTCCCGGGGACATCCCCCATCCTCACAGCTCCCGCACACTCCTCCGGGGACATCCCCGATCCTCAGAGCTCCTGCACTTCAGATTGTTCCGCACATACAGTTTCCCATGGAAGCAGCGCCAAGCCAAGTCCCAAGTCCCAAAAGGGGATCCTGATGGAATTCAATAGGCCCAAACCAACCTCTAGATCCCAGCTTGGGCAATCCTTGAGCGCCAGCGGTTTTTGGAAATGGGATGACAGGACCATATTGTCAAGGAATTTCCTCGACAGAGTCCTAATCTCCCACATCCCCAAACCCGACCAACGAATGACCTTCAGAACCAGGGTAGCATAAGCCGGAAGATGCCCGTGTGGTGTGCGGAGATCCTTCACTTGCCCTCCTGTCTCCCATTCCTGGAAGAAAAGCCGAAACCATCCCCTACAGGAGAATACCCACGGAGGAGCCCTCTCTTTCCAGAGGTTTGCAATGTTGGTATTCACCAGGAACACCACGAGGTTGACCATACACAACCCCCCTTGTCTCCTCATACGGTAAGTAATGACCATACACAACCCCCCTTGTCTCCTCGTACGGTAAGTAATGACCATACGCCCCCCCTTGTACGGTAAGTAATAACCATACACCGCCCCCTTGTACGGTAAGTAATGACCATACGCCCCCCCTTGTACGGTAAGTAATAACCATACACCGCCCCCTTGTACGGTAAGTAATGACCATACGCCCCCCCCTTGTACGGTAAGTAATGACCATACACCGCCCCCTTGTACGGTAAGTAATGACCATACGCCCCCCCCTTGTACGGTAAGTAATGACCATACATCCCCCTTGTACGGTAAGTAATGACCATACACCCCCCCCCCTTGTACGGTAAGTAATGACCATACCCCCCCCCCCCCTTGTACGGTAAGTAATAACCATACACCGCCCCCTTGTACGGTAAGTAATGACCATACGCCCCCCCCCTTGTACGGTAAGTAATGACCATACATCCCCCTTGTACGGTAAGTAATGACCATACCCCCCCCCCCCCTTGTACGGTAAGTAATGACCATACCCCCCCCCCCCCCTTGTACGGTAAGTAATGACCATACCCCCCCCCCCTTGTACGGTAAGTAATAACCATACACCGCCCCCTTGTACGGTAAGTAATGACCATACACCCCCCCGTCTCCTCGTACAGTAAGTAATGACCATACACCCCCCCTTGTACGGTAAGTAATGACCATACACCCCCAGCCCCGTCTCCTCGTACGGTAAGTAATGACCATACACCCCCCCCCGTCTCCTCGTACAGTAAGTAATGACCATACACCCCCCCGTCTCCTCGTACAGTAATGACCATACACCCCCAGCCCCGTCTCCTCGTACAGTAAGTAATGACCATACACCACCTCCCCCCCCGTCTCCTCGTACAGTAAGTAATGACCATACACCCCCCCGTCTCCTCGTACAGTAATGACCATACACCCCCCCTTGTACGGTAAGTAATGACCATACACCCCCAGCCCCATCTCCTCGTACAGTAAGTAATGACCATACACCACCTCCCCCCCCCGTCTCCTCGTACAGTAAGTAATGACCATACACCACCTCCCCCCCCGTCTCCTCGTACGGTAAGTAATGACCATACACCCCCAGCCCCGTCTCCTCGTACAGTAAGTAATGACCATACACCACCTCCCCCCCCCGTCTCCTCGTACAGTAATGACCATACACCCCCCCTTGTACGGTAAGTAATGACCATACACCCCCAGCCCCGTCTCCTCGTACAGTAAGTAATGACCATACACCCCCCCCGTCTCCTCGTACAGTAAGTAATGACCATACACCACCTCCCCCCCCGTCTCCTCGTACAGTAATGACCATACACCCCCCCGTCTCCTCGTACAGTAAGTAATGACCATACACCCCCCCCGTCTCCTCGTACAGTAAGTAATGACCATACACCACCTCCCCCCCCCGTCTCCTCGTACAGTAAGTAATGACCATACACCACCTCCCCCCCCGTCTCCTCGTACAGTAAGTAATGACCATACGGTAAGTACAGACCACCTGTAACCCCCCCCGACAGGTGGGTGCAGTCAGTGTGTGTGTGTGGGGGCACAGGTGGGTGCAGTCAGTGTGTGTGTGTGTGTGTGTGGGGGCACAGGTGGGTGTAGTCAGTGTGTGTGTGGGGGGGGGGGCACAGGTGGGTGCAGTCAGTGTATGTGTGTGGGGCAAAGGTGGGTGCAGTCAGTGTGTGTGTGGGGGGGGCACAGGTGGGTGCAGTCAGTGTGTGTGGGGGGGGGCACAGGTGGGTGCAGTCATTGTGTGTGTGTGGGGGCACAGGTGGGTGCAGTCAGTGTGTGTGTGTGGGGGGCACAGGTGGGTGCAGTCAGTGTGTGTGGGGGGCACAGGTGGGTGCAGTCAGTGTGTGTGGGGGGGCACAGGTGGGTGTAGTCAGTGTGTGTGTGGGGGGGGGGGCGGGCACAGGTGGGTGCAGTCAGTGTGTATGGGGGGGGCACAGGTGGGTGCAGTCAGTGTGTGTGTGTGTAGGGGGGGCACAGGTGGGTGCAGTCAGTGTGTATGGGGGGGGCACAGGTGGGTGTAGTCAGTGTGTGTGTGGGGGGGGGGCACAGGTGGGTGTAGTCAGTGTGTGTGTGTGTGGGGGGGGAACACAGGTGGGTGCAGTCAGTGTGTGTGTGTGGGGGGGGCAGGCACAGTCAGTGTGTGTGTGGGGGCGGGCACAGGTGGGTGCAGTCAGTGTGTGTGTGGGGGGGACACAGGTGGGTGCAGTCAGTGTGTATGTGGGGGACAGGCACAGTCAGTGTGTGTGTGGGGGGCGGGCACAGGTGGGTGCAGTCAGTGTGTGTGTGGGGAGGACACAGGTGGGTGCAGTCAGTGTGTATGGGGGGGGCACAGGTGGGTGCAGTCAGTGTGTATGGGGGGGGACACAGGTGGGTGCAGTCAGTGAGTATGGGGGGGCACAGGTGGGTGCAGTCAGTGTGTGTGTGGGGGGCAGGCACAGTCAGTGTGTGTGGGGGGGGCGGGCACAGGTGGGTGCAGTCAGTGTGTGTGGGGGGGGGACACAGGTGGGTGCAGTCAGTGTGTATGTGGGGGGGACACAGGTGGGTGCAGTCAGTGTGTGTGGGGGGGGGCACAGGTGGGTGTAGTCAGTGTGTGTGTGTGTGTGGGGGGGACACAGGTGGGTGCAGTCAGTGTGTATGTGGGGGGCAGGCACAGTCAGTGTGTGTGTGGGGGGCGGGCACAGGTGGGTGCAGTCAGTGTGTATGTGGGGGGGACACAGGTGGGTGCAGTCAGTGTGTGGGGGGGGCACAGGTGGGTGTAGTCAGTGTGTGTGTGTGGGGGGCACAGGTGGGTGCAGTCAGTGTGTATGGGGGGGGCACAGGTGGGTGCAGTCAGTGTGTATGGGGGGGGACACAGGTGGGTGCAGTCAGTGAGTATGGGGGGGACAGGTGGGTGCAGTCAGTGTGTATGTGGGGGGCAGGCACAGTCAGTGTGTGTGTGGGGGCGGGCACAGGTGGGTGCAGTCAGTGTGTGTGTGGGGGGGACACAGGTGGGTGCAGTCAGTGTGTATGTGGGGGGGACACAGGTGGGTGCAGTCAGTGTGTGTGGGGGGGGGGCACAGGTGGGTGTAGTCAGTGTGTGTGTGTGTGTGGGGGGCACAGGTGGGTGCAGTCAGTGTGTGTGTGTGGGGGGGGGGGGGCACAGGTGGGTGCAGTCAGTGTGTATGAGGGGGGCACAGGTGGGTGCAGTCAGTGTGTATGGGGGGGGGGGCACAGGTGGGTGCAGTCAGTGTGTATGGGGGGCATCAGGCCGGTGACAGCAGACGCCATCATCCTACAGGATAAGAGAAGAGAATGGAGCGAGCGCAGATAAAAGTGGCGTCGGGGGAGGGGAGGAATGAACACCTGGCCGGGCGGACGGTATATATAGCCAGGGATTAGAGCCCTCGTCCAGACCGTGTTTCCAGACTCCCCCTGCGCCCCCTCCCCCCCCCTCCCCCCGGCAGGAGGAAATGAAGATGTGTTACAGCTGCGGCGTCTGGAATGAAGCTCCTGTTCAGGATGGACGGCCAGAGCGGAGCGCGCCAGGAGGCCGGACGGGAAGCAGAGCGAGAGGGAGTCTGATCGACGGCCCAGACCAGAGCGCTCCGCGAGCCGACAACCGGCCGAGCAACCCCTGCCTGACACTGGAGAACGTTATTCCCCCCCAGCACAGTCCTGACACCGAGACCACCGGAGAACATTATCCCCCCAGCACAGTCCTGACACCGAGAACACCAGAGAACGTTATTCCCCCAGCACAGTCCTAACACCGAGACCACTGGAGAACGTATTCCCCCCCAGCACAGTCCTGACACCGAGAACACCAGAGAACGTTATTCCCCCAGCACAGTCCTGACACCGAGACCACCGGAGGACGTTATCCCCCCAGCACAGTCCTGACACCGAGACCACCGGAGGACGTTATCCCCCCAGCACAGTCCTGACACCGAGACCACCGGAGAACATTATCCCCCCAGCACAGTCCTGACACCGAGAACACCAGAGAACGTTATTCCCCCAGCACAGTCCTAACACCGAGACCACTGGAGAACGTATTCCCCCCCAGCACAGTCCTGACACCGAGAACACCAGAGAACGTTATTCCCCCAGCACAGTCCTGACACCGAGACCACCGGAGGACGTTATCCCCCCAGCACAGTCCTGACACCGAGACCACTGGAGAACATTATCCCCCCAGCACAGTCCTGACACCGAGACCACCGGAGGACGTTATCCCCCCAGCACAGTCCTGACACCGAGACCACCGGAGAACGTTATCCCCCCAGCACAGTCCTGACACCGAGACCACCGGAGGACGTTATCCCCCCAGCACAGTCCTAACACCGAGACCACCGGAGGACGTTATCCCCCCAGCACAGTCCTGACACCGAGACCACCGGAGGACGTTATCCCCCCAGCACAGTCCTGACACCGAGACCACCGGAGAACATTATCCCCCCAGCACAGTCCTGACACCGAGAACACCAGAGAACGTTATTCCCCCAGCACAGTCCTAACACCGAGACCACTGGAGAACGTATTCCCCCCCAGCACAGTCCTGACACCGAGAACACCAGAGAACGTTATTCCCCCAGCACAGTCCTGAATTATCCCTGAAGCAAATAAGCGAAAGGGGTACATGTGATTGCATTGGCAGCCCCTAAACAGGTTAGGATATTTTATTAAGCTAATATGTCCTATGAAATATATTGTAATGTATATATGTGTGTCTATGTATGTGTGTATGTACATGCATGATTATATATATATATATATGCCTGTATATATTTGTCTATGCACGTTTATATATATATATGTGAAGATTAAATTACAAGAAGAAAGCTAAATCAACTGTAGTCACTGGGCAAAAATTGGTAAGTATATAGCTAATTGGCCAGAATACGATGTGACGTCATCGTATCAATTTGATAAAAACACCCGATGCCAGTGACCGTTGATACAGTTACAGCAAGACCAAGAAGAAAGAGTTTGTCTGTACTGCTCGCTGTGGATATTTTAATGCGCAATGGAGGATCTCTACTTTAAGGTCTTGAGCAGAGCTTCTGGTTTGGGCGGTGAGGACTGGTTGAGACACTGCCTTTCTGCTACATCGGACATCGAGGATATGACACCTACCAGACCTGTAATGCCGACTCCGACTGTTCCCGGATCCCTTATGGCCGACATGGAAGCGGGACCGTCTTGCTCATCCCATCTGCCTGCCGCTGGTCCCGGAAGATCTGGTCCGGTGGCGGGATGCGACGTCGATGTTGAGGGCGGTTCTTCTGCTGATATTGATGTCAGATCCGGAGGCGGAGAAGACTGCGTCATTCGTGGGCGGTCCGGAGGACGGCGCAAGCGAGCTAAGAAGATGGCGTCGCCGGTCCAGCCGTCCGGCGGGAGTCGGAATGGGCAAGCAGGGATGAAGAAGAAGAAGTCGCTTCCCAATAAGAAATCCGACCCTAACCCCACGACTACTTCTGATGGTGCCGAAAGGGCTGATGAATTAGGTGAGTGTGGTGCGTTCAGCGCCCCCCCTGTGCTGCCGGCTGCTAATTCATATGCCGGGCATGTTACTAATATTGATGAATCTTTGTTGTCTGGGATCGCCACATTATTGAGGATGTTGGGCAGTGAGAAATTGTCTAAGGCCCATGATTCTGCCAAGCTGTTAACCCCCTCTACTGAGACTGGTCAAAAATCCTTCGGTGCTGCATGGGTTAATAAATCTGTTGAAAGTGACATGCCCATGTTAGACCGTTATGGCTCTGGTGATTCACAGTTTGATACACAGCCTGTGCCTGCTGCGAAGCCTGGTGTACCTGAAGTCTGTTTTAGAGAAGTGTTGCCTTGTAATATTTCGCCATTGGGTTTTCATCTATCTCAGGCTATAAAGGATAAGATATGGAAATTAGAGTTTGTCGATTTGTTTTCACTGTTGCCTCAATTTAAAGAGAGACTAGTTGATAAAGATGAGAGCGAGAAAAAGAAGCCTGTGATTTACAAATCTTTTAATAATTGGTTACAAGCCTTTTGCATCTACTCCTCCGTTTTGGGTGAACGTCATCCATCCGTTTGCGCTTCACTTTTTCAACATGTCGACATTATATTGGAAGCATATCGTAGTTTTGGTGGTTCGGCTTGGCTTCACTACGACGAATTGTTTCGTCAAAAATTATCTGTATATCCAAATCTGAAATGGGGACAAAAAGATGTGGGGTTATGGATTCAATTGATGATCCCACAAAGAAATCGCCCGACAATTTCTCCTACTCCTGCGCAGTCCTTTCGTAAAGGACTGTGCTTCGCTTTCAATGAGTCATCATGTAGATGGGCTCAGTCTTGCAAGTATAGACATGAGTGTGCCCACTGTTCAGGACCTCACCCGGTGTCCCGTTGCTTTAAGAAACTGGGTCACGTGGGACAGCAGTCTTCTGCGTTCAGAGACTCGATTCACAAAAGCACGGACTCCGGTGACGCTGGACGCAATGCGCAGGTGGCTAAATCTCTACCCAAACAAACGGATGGCTGATTTGTTAATTTTCGGTTTTGAATGTGGTTTTCCGGTGCCTCCATTTGAGGGTGATGGCTGTCTCATTGTTAACAATTCCAGGTCAGTTTTGTTCAATAGTTCTGCTGTCGATAAAAAATTAGATGTGGAATTGAGAGAAGGTAGGGTGGAAGGCCCCTTTTCTTCCCCCCCTTTTCCCAATTTCAGGATCTCTCCTTTGGCTTTAATACCAAAGAAAGAACCGAATAAATTTAGACTTATTCATAATTTGTCCTTTCCCGCTGGCGCCTCGCTTAATGACTCGGTCGACAGGTCGCTTGTCTCGGTTCATTACAGTTCTTTCGACACGGCTCTTGATTTGGTTAGGTCTTGTGGACAGAACGCCTTGTTGTCAAAAGTTGACATTGAGTCGGCATTTAGGTTGCTGCCTGTTAATCCTACGGGTTTTAATTCTCTTGGCTTCAGATGGCGAGATATGTATTATTTTGATAAATCCCTCCCTATGGGGTTTTCCATGTCATGTTTTTATTTTGAATCTTTTTCGTCGTTTTTGGAATGGGTCTTGGTTGAGAAGAGTGGTCTGGTGTCTTGTTGTCATTATTTGGACGATTTTCTTTTTGTTGGAGCTCCTCTTTCTGGCGATTGTGAGAAGTTGTTATCCTTGTTCGAAGATTTGTGTTCTGAATTTGGCGTACCTTTAGCCTTGAATAAAACTGTTCTTCCATGTACTAGATTGGAATTCTTGGGTATTGTCATCGACTCTGCTAAAATGGAGTTTTGTTTGCCGGATTCAAAGATTAAGAAGATTCTTCATTTGTTGTCCGTTTTTCTGAGTAAAAAGAAATCTACTTTGAGAGAGTTGCAATCTTTGTTGGGTAACCTTGTTTTTGCTATTCGCGTTGTCCCAATGGGAAAAGTATTTTGTAGGAGAATGTATGCGGCTACTAAGGGCCTCTTCTCTCCTCATGCTCACGTCCGTATCACATTGCCCCTGAAGGAAGACATCCGTGTTTGGGTTTCCTTTTTATCTGAATTTAACGGCAGAGCGGTTTGGCAGGAAGACTTCGTTGACACTGATGCTCTCGGCCTGTACACCGATGCAGCTGGGAGTTGTGGTTTTGGTGCATTTTGGGATGGTCATTGGTGTGCTGAGGTTTGGCATCCCAAATGGATTGAGTCTGGCGTTACTAAAAACATAGTGTTATTAGAATTGTTCCCGGTTTTGGTTGCTCTCTCTTTGTGGGGCAGTTATTTCCGCAATAAGCGGCTGGTTGTTAACACAGATAACAAAGGTGTTATGTTCGCCATCAATTGTATGTCTGCTAAATCTGATATGGTTGTGATGTTATTGCGTCGTTTATTCTTGCTCTGTTTCAATCTTAATATTTGGCTTAAAGCTAAGTATGTGCCGGGGATATCTAATGTTATAGCCGACTCTTTATCTCGTCTGCAGCTTCATCGGTTCCGGTCTTTGGTGCCAGATGCGGATCCCGAAGGACTGTCTTGCCCACCCGATCTTTGGGATTTGATTTGGAATTAATGTCGGGCTTCCTGGAGCGGTCACTCTCTAAGAATACGTGGAAAGCCTATGCTACTGCATGGATACGGTGGAGTTCCTTTTGTAGTGAACACGGTTTCTCCAAGCTTTCTAGTTCCCCCATGTGCTACTTGTCCTTTTTATCCGATCTTTTGGCGAAAGGTGTGTCGCTATCCGTTATTTTGCGGATTATTTCTGGTGTATCGTTTTTTCAGAAGTGGTTGGGCGTTTCTACCATTTCTGCTTCTTTTGCTGTTAAGCAATTGTTAAAAGGTGTACGTCTGTCTAGGGGTCTGGTTCCTGATGGACGTCGACCAGTTACTTACCCCCTCCTTGTACGGTTGTTGGATGTTTGTAGTCGTGTTTGTTTGTCCGGATATGAGACTGCCTTGTTTCGGGTATCCTTTTCCTTGGCATTTTTTGGGGCCTTTCGTATTTGCGAATTGGTTTCCAATAATGTTTCATCCTTTTCAGCTTTGTCCGTTGGTGATGTTAAGGTTTATAGTAATAAAGTTTATTTGTCGGTTAGGCGATCTAAAACTGATCAGTCTGGAAAGGGTGCTACGGTTGCTCTGGGTTCTCTTGTCGGTGACCCCGTTTGTCCTGTCCGCTTGGTTCTCGAATATTTATTGCTTCGTCCAAATGTTCCTGGTTCTTTTTTGATTCATGTTAATGGTTTGTCTTTATCCAGATTTCAATTCATTTCCGTTTTTAGAAAATGTTTAGAAGTTTTGGATGTGGATTTAGAGGGGTTCTCTGCGCACTCGTTCCGAATAGGTGCAGCGACCGAAGCATTCAGACTTGGCCTCCCTCCTTGTAACATTAAAGCTATTGGTAGGTGGAAATCTAGTAGATACAAGTTGTATATTAGACCTCACTTATCTTTTTGATTCTTTTCAGGTCCACGCCCTACGATCATATGGATTTTGGGACACTCCTACGTTTATTGGGCACACAGGCGTGCCCTGGAAAGATCGTATACGACTAACTTGGGTTTGAGTGGCGTATCCATTTTTTGGGCTGGAGTCAGAGGGATGCGCTGGGACAGTTTAGTGGATTTGGTTGAGGGGGTATGCAGAGTCTGGCCGCCGCCCGACATACTTGTTATACACCTGGGTGGCAATGATGTCGGGCGGCGTCGGACAGATCTGTTGTTCCATGACTTTAAGCTTTCCTTTTTAGTCTTGCGATCTCTCTACCCGAACACTGTATTGTGTTTCTCTGAAATTGTCCCGAGATTGACTTGGTCGTTCCCTGGTTTTGTTTACCTGGATGTTATTAGACGTCGTCTTAACCGGGGAATGGCTAATTTCATGGCCACAGTCAACGGTGTCTCTTACCGTCATTTAGATGTTGAGGGTTTTTTGCCAGGTCTTTATCGGTCGGATGGTGTGCATTTTTCCGATGTTGGTCTGGACATATTCAATGTTGGTCTACAGACCATCATTGAATTGGCCGCAGCGCGTTTGGGCTCATGCTCGGCTGCGCCGGCATTGTTGGGTGGGTCTCCCCTGGATAGTTAGGGGCGGACAGTGATAGTTTTATTTAAATATATTACATTTAAATATTATTATTCTATTAAAATATATTCATTGGAAGTTTGAAAACTAGGTTATAGTTTATATGATAAATAAATAAAGGTTTGGTATGAGTTCTATATGAGTAAACCTAAAATAAACCTGTGGCCATATATACCACATTACTCTATACGTTGTCAGTGTGTTAATTTTTTAGATAAGTGGGGTTGGGCTCGTGCCAATTGCACATCACATGAATTATCCCTGAAGCAAATAAGCGAAAGGGGTACATGTGATTGCATTGGCAGCCCCTAAACAGGTTAGGATATTTTATTAAGCTAATATGTCCTATGAAATATATTGTAATGTATATATGTGTGTCTATGTATGTGTGTATGTACATGCATGATTATATATATATATATATATGCCTGTATATATTTGTCTATGCACGTTTATATATATATATGTGAAGATTAAATTACAAGAAGAAAGCTAAATCAACTGTAGTCACTGGGCAAAAATTGGTAAGTATATAGCTAATTGGCCAGAATACGATGTGACGTCATCGTATCAATTTGATAAAAACACCCGATGCCAGTGACCGTTGATACAGTTACAGCAAGACCAAGAAGAAAGAGTTTCCCTCCCCCCCCCCCCCTTTTTTCTTTTTATTCCAGTCGCAGGTTTATTTGTAGGTTACGTCGCTCTTTCGAGTTGGACATGTTTCTTTTGTTCTCCTTTGGTGGGTCTCCCCTGGATAGTTAGGGGCGGACAGTGATAGTTTTATTTAAATATATTACATTTAAATATTATTATTCTATTAAAATATATTCATTGGAAGTTTGAAAACTAGGTTATAGTTTATATGATAAATAAATAAAGGTTTGGTATGAGTTCTATATGAGTAAACCTAAAATAAACCTGTGGCCATATATACCACATTACTCTATACGTTGTCAGTGTGTTAATTTTTTAGATAAGTGGGGTTGGGCTCGTGCCAATTGCACATCACATGACACCGAGACCACCGGAGGACGTTATCCCCCCAGCACAGTCCTGACACCGAGACCACCGGAGGACGTTATCCCCCCAGCACAGTCCTGACACCGAGACCACCGGAGAACATTATCCCCCCAGCACAGTCCTGACACCGAGAACACCAGAGAACGTTATTCCCCCAGCACAGTCCTAACACCGAGACCACTGGAGAACGTATTCCCCCCCAGCACAGTCCTGACACCGAGAACACCAGAGAACGTTATTCCCCCAGCACAGTCCTGACACCGAGACCACCGGAGGACGTTATCCCCCCAGCACAGTCCTGACACCGAGACCACTGGAGAACATTATCCCCCCAGCACAGTCCTGACACCGAGAACACCAGAGAACGTTATTCCCCCAGCACAGTCCTGACACCGAGACCACCGGAGAACATTATCCCCCAGCACAGTCCTGACACCGAGACCACCGGAGGACGTTATCCCCCCAGCACAGTCCTGACACCGAGAACACCAGAGAACGTTATTCCCCCAGCACAGTCCTAACACCGAGACCACTGGAGAACGTATTCCCCCCCAGCACAGTCCTGACACCGAGAACACCAGAGAACGTTATTCCCCCAGCACAGTCCTGACACCGAGACCACCGGAGGACGTTATCCCCCCAGCACAGTCCTGACACCGAGACCACTGGAGAACATTATCCCCCCAGCACAGTCCTGACACCGAGAACACCAGAGAACGTTATTCCCCCAGCACAGTCCTGACACCGAGACCACCGGAGAACATTATCCCCCCAGCACAGTCCTGACACCGAGACCACCGGAGGACGTTATCCCCCCAGCACAGTCCTGACACCGAGACCACCGGAGAACGTTATCCCCCCAGCACAGTCCTGACACCGAGACCACCGGAGAACGTATTCCCCCCCCAGCACAGTCCTGACACTGAGACCACCGGAGAACGTTATCCCCCCAGCACAGTCCTGACACCGAGACCACCGGAGGACGTTATCCCCCCAGCACAGTCCTGACACCGAGACCACCGGAGGACGTTATCCCCCCAGCACAGTCCTGACACCAAGAACACCAGAGAACGTATTCCCCCCAGCACAGTCCTGACACCGAGACCACCGGAGAACATTACACCCCCCCCCCCCAGCACAGTCCTGACACCGAGACCACCGGAGAACGTTATCTCCCCCCCCAGCACAGTCCTGACACCGAGACCACCGGAGAACGTTATCCCCCCCAGCACAGTCGTGACACCGAGACCACCGGAGAAGGAGAACGTTGTCTCCACCCCCCCAGCACAGTCCTGACACCGAGACCACCGGAGAATGTTATCCCCTCCCCCAGCACAGTCCTGACACCGAGACCACCGGAGAATGTTATCCCCCCCCCAGCACAGTCCTGACACCGAGACCACCGGAGAATGTTATCCCCTCCCCCAGCACAGTCCTGATACTTAGACCACCGGAGAACGTATTCCCCCCAGCACAGTCCTGACACCGAGACCACCGGAGAATGTTATCCCCTCCCCCAGCACAGTCCTGATACAGAGACCACCGGAGAACGTTATCCCCCCCATCCAGCACAGACCACTTGAGAACGTTGTCCGCATCCCCCCCCCAGCACAGTCCTGACACCGAGACCACCGGAGAACGTTATCCCCCCCCATCCAGTACAGTCCTGATACAGAGACCACCGGAGAATGTTATCCCCTCCCCCAGCACAGTCCTGATACAGAGACCACCGGAGAACGTTATCCCCCCCCCATCCAGCACAGACCACTTGAGAACGTTGTCCGCATCCCCCCCCCCCCTAGCTAAGTCCTGACACCGAGACCACCAGAGAACGTTATCCCCTCCCCCAGCACAGTCCTGACACAGAGACCACCGGAGAACGTTATCTCCACTTCCTCCTCCCCCCCCAGCACAGTCCTGACACAGAGACCACCGGAGAACGTTATCTCCACTTCCTCCTCCCCCCCTAGCACAGTCCTGGCATTACATGTACTTACTAAGTCCCCCCATAATGCCACGCTCCACCCTCCGCCCTATATGATAAAGCGGAGGCTACTTACAGCAACAGGCAGGAGGGTGGCCACCCGAGCAGAGGCGGAGCTTAGCAGAGATGTCTTATTCTCCTTGTAGGGGACGTCACATGTCATCTTCCCCAGCAGAATATCCAGCACCTGAGAGGTGAGAGGAGGATCCGAGGAGAGCGCCCCCCACAGGGTGCATGTCTCACTGCAAGACAAGAGGAAAGTGACAGGAGAGGGGGAGGAGCCACAGGCGACTGGGGGAAGGGGAGGACTGGGTAGGGTTATCATGAGCGTGAGGGTCCGGGTGTACAGGGGGTGTTTTGATGAGCACAGGGGGAGGGGTTTATAAGGGCAGGGGGCGGGGTTATCATGAGGACAGTAGGCGGGTTTGTTATGACCGCAGGAGGCGGGGTTCTCATGAGAGCAGGGGGCGGGGTTATCATGAGGACAAGAGGCAGGTTTATCCTGAGGGTAGGGGGTGGGGTTATCATGAGGGCAGGAGGAGGGGGTTATCATGAGGGAAGGGGGTGGGGTTCTCATGAGGGCAGGGGGAGGGTTTATCCTGAGGGTAGGGGGATGGGTTATCATGAGGGAAGGGGGCGGGGTTCTCATGAGGGCAGGAGGAGGGTTTATCCTGAGGGTAGAGGGAGGAGTTCTCATGAGGGCAGGGGGAGGGTTTATCATGAGAACAGGAGGCGGGTTTATCATGAGGGCAAGGGGCTGGGTTATCATGAAGACAGTAGGCGGGTTTATCATGAGGGAAGGGGGCGGGTTTATCATGAGGACAAGGGGTGGAGTTATCATGATGGCAGGGGGCGGGTTTATCATGAGGACAAGGGGTGGAGTTATCATGATGGCAGGGGGCGGGTTTATCATGAGGACAAGGGGTGGAGTTATCATGATGGCAGGGGCGGGGTTCCCAAGAGGGCGGAGTCATTACCTGTCATACGGTACGGGGCTGGACAGCAGGCTGGATATCACAGCCTTGACGTGTTGTGTGGCCAGGATATACACGGTCTGTACGGCCGCCTTGCTGACGTGCTCCTCCGGGGTCTCCTCCAGCTGCTGCTGTACACGAACAATGATCTCCGGGACCTAAGAGGAGACATGATTGGACAATGCCTCACCTGCCGGGGCCACGGGGCGTCCCAGAAGCCACAACACCCACCTTGGACAGTAAGATGGTTCCCCGATCCTTCAGCAGAGAATTGATCATCACGGTGGCCGCTCTGGAGCAGTTACTATCAGGGTCTGAGAGCCCCTCGAAGGTGACAAAGAGGAGGCTGATGAGCTGCTCCGGGGGAAGACGCCTCCCGATGATCTGAGGAGACAAGGAAAAACTGCGTACAGGGGGCGCCATACACAGGGGGCGCCATATACAGGTGGCGCCATATACAGCGCTGACCCCGCCCCCCGGTGATACTGAGGTGACTCTGCTGACCCCGCCCCCTGATGATACTGAGATTACTCTGCTGACCCCGCCCCCTGATAATGAGATGACTGCTGACCCCACCCTCTAATGATAATGAGATGACTCCACCCCCTCCATTTTGACCTCTGACCCCACACTATGGTGACCACAACTGGGAGAAGTGGTGACCAGAACTGGGAGAAGTTACCATGGCGATGTCATAGCATGTGCGGAACAAGACGTTTGCGTCAGGGTTGAGGAGGCCGCCCCTCAGCGTCTGCAGCTTCTCCACTTGTTCATCCTTATGATCTGGAGCAAAACCTGAAAAACCGAGAATAAAATATAAAAGATGGCGGGGGTGACCTACCTACTCCGACCAGCGGGGGGCAGCAAAGGGGGTGACCTACCTACTCCGACCAGCGCGAGGCAGCAGAAGGGGGTGACCTACCTACTCCGACCAGCGGGGGGCAGCAGAGAGGGTGACCTACCTACTCCGACCAGCGCGAGGCAGCAGAGGGGGTGTCCTACCTACTCCGACCAGCGGGGGGCAGCAGAGGGGCCAACCTCCTCCAACCAGCAGGGGGGGGCGACCTCCCTCTTTCAACCAGCGGGGGTCAGCAGAGGGGGCGCCCTCTGACCAGCGGGGGCCGGACGGGGGGGGGGGGGGGGGGGGCGACCTCCCTCCTCCAACCAGTGGGGGGCAGCAGAGGGGGCGACCTTCTTCCTCCTGACAGCGGGGGGGGGGGGAAACAGAGAGGGGCGACCTCCTTCCTCCAACAAGCAGGGGGCAACAGAGAGGGGCGACCTCCTTCCTCTGGCCAGCGGGGGGCAGCAGAGGGGGCGACCTTCGACCAGCAGGGGGGAGCAGAGGGGGCGATCTCCTTCCTCTGGCCGGCCGGGGGCAACCTAACTCCTCCGACCAGCGGGGGGCAGCAGAGGGGGCAACCTAACTCCTCCGACCAGCGGGGGGCAGCAGAGGGGGCAACCTAACTCCTCCGACCAGCGGGGGGCAGCAGAGGGGGCAACCTAACTCCTCCGACCAGCGGGGGGCAGCAGAGGGGGCAACCTACCTCCTCCGACCAGCGGGGGGGCAGCAGAGGGGGCAACCTAACTCCTCCGACCAGCGGGGGGGCAGCAGAGGGGGCAACCTAACTCCTCCGACCAGCGGGGGGGCAGCAGAGGGGGCAACCTAACTCCTCCGACCAGCGGGGGGGCAGCAGAGGGGGGCAACCTAACTCCTCCGACCAGCGGGGGGCAGCAGAGGGGGCAACCTAACTCCTCCGACCAGCGGGGGGCAGCAGAGGGGGCGACCTTCGACCAGCAGGGGGAAGCAGAGGGGGCGATCTCCTTCCTCTGGCCGGCCAGGGGCAACCTACCTCCTCCGACCAGCGGGGGGCAGCAGAGGGGGCAACCTACCTCCTCCGACCAGCGGGGGGCAGCAGAGGGGGCAACCTACCTCCTCCGACCAGCGGGGGGCAGCAGAGGGGGCAACCTACCTCCTCCGACCAGTGGGGGGCAGCAGAGGGGGCAACCTACCTCCTCCGACCAGCGGGGGGCAGCAGAGGGGGCAACCTACCTCCTCCGACCAGCAGGGGGCAGCAGAGGGGGCAACCTAACTCCTCCGACCAGCGGGGGGCAGCAGAGGGGGCGACCTCCTTCCTTCGGCCAGCGGGGGGCAGCAGAGGGGGCGACCTCCTTCCTTCGGCCAGCGGGGGGCAGCAGAGGGGGCGACCTCCTTCCTTCGGCCAGCGGGGGGCAGCAGAGCGGGGACCTCCCTTCTTTATGGATCAGGGAGTCCTCCAGCCAGCAGGGGGCAGGCACTCACCTTCATATCGCAGCTGTATGTAGAGGAGGTAGTAGATACAGTCCAGGGTGTGCTGGCGGATGGAGGCCAGGGAATCGGAGCAGCGAGGACACAGCCGGCCCATCAGGAGCCCCAAGTTATGGAAGACCACCACACACTGCAGAAAAGGAGGGGGCCGTCAGCTCACAGACTGCGACACCCAACACCTGCCGGAACCTGCTCCCCCTCCCTCTGCCGGACCCCGCTCCCCCTCCCTCTGCCGGACCCCTCTCCCCCTCCCTCGGCCGGACCCCGCTCCCCCTCCCTCGGCCGGACCCCGCTCCCCCTCCCTCGGCCGGACCCCGCTCCCCCTCCCTCGGCCGGACCCCGCTCCCCCTCCCTCGGCCGGACCCCGCTCCCCCTCCCTCGGCCGGACCCCGCTCTTCCTCCTCCACTGACATCCTCTGTGCTGCTGCTGGGGGACCCCGCTCCTCCTCCTCCCCTGATATCCTCTGTGCTGCTGGGGGGCCCAGCTCCTCCTCCTCCCCTGACATCCTCTGTGCTGCTGGGGGGGCCCCGCTCCTCCTCCCCTGACATCCTCTGTGCTGCTGGGGGGACCCCGCTCCTCCTCCCCTGACATCCTCTGTGCTGCTGGGGGGGCCCCGCTCCTCCTCCCCTGACATCCTCTGTGCTGCTGGGGGGACCCCGCTCCTCCTCCCCTGACATCCTCTGTGCTGCTGCTGGGGGGCCCCGCTCCTCCTCCCCTGACATCCTCTCTGCTACTGGGGGGGCCCCGCTCCTCCTCCCCTGACATCCTCTGTACTGCTGGGGGGGCCCCGCTCCTCCTCCCCTGACATCCTCTGTGCTGCTGGGGGGACCCCGCTCCTCCTCCCCTGACATCCTCTGTGCTGCTGCTGGGGGGCCCCGCTCCTCCTCCCCTGACATCCTCTCTGCTACTGGGGGGGCCCCGCTCCTCCTCCCCTGACATCCTCTGTACTGCTGGGGGGGCCCCGCTCCTCCTCCCCTGAGATCCTCTGTGCTGCTGGGGGGACCCCGCTCCTCCCCTGACATCCTCTGTGCTGCTGGGGGGGCCCCGCTCCTCCTCCTCCCCTGACATCCTCTGTGCTGCTGGGGGGGCCCCGCTCCTCCTCTCCTGACATCCTCTGTGCTGCTGCTAGGGGGACCCCGCTCCTCCTCCCCTGACATCCTCTGTGCTGCTGGGGGGGCCCCGCTCCTCCTCCTCCCCCGACATCCTCTGTGCTGCTGGGGGGGCCCCGCTCCTCCTCCCCTGACATCCTCTGTGCTGCTGGGGGGACCCCGCTCCTCCTCCCCTGACATCCTCTGTGCTGCTGGGGGGGCCCCGCTCCTCCTCCTCCCCCGATATCCTCTGTGCTGCTGGGGGGGCCCCGCTCCTCCTCCTCCCCCGACATCCTCTGTGCTGCTGGGGGGGCCCCGCTCCTCCTCCCCTGACATCCTCTGTGCTGCTGGGGGGTGACGCTCACATTCACATTCAGCTTCTGAAGGAAGAAGTGGAGGAGGCTGCTGCTCAGCTCCAGGGCGCGCTCCCGCTCCTGCTCCTTGCTGGATCGGATCCAGGGATTCAGGATCTGCAAAGTGGGAACAATAAATATATACAGAAAGGTTCCCGGTAGAGGGACCGAATCACCCTTAATCACAGTACAGCTTACTAGTTAGTTACAGCTATGGGTGTCACTCTACTCAATTACCAGAAAAACCCACCATAAAGATGAATACAAAAAACAGCCATGGGCATAGATCACTACAAAGTTTATTTATCACAATTAGAATGATGACATGATAAAAAAGAATATAAAAATATCACTAAAAAGTATTTAAAAACAACCAGGTACAATACATATAAAATAGACAACAACATAGGCTAAATGGGTGGTCAATGTAAAAAATATGTCCCAATGGTGTGTCCTCCCTCAGAGTAACCTGCTATCCCAGCAATTGTATGGCTCAAGACACACCGGAGGTGATCATAAACCGTAATAACACTCACCCATCTGTCCTATGAGGGTCACAGCTGTCCCTACGTACGTTTCACCACAATCGGGCTTCTTCAGGGAACTGTCCCCCTAAATCCCCCTCTCCCTTTATATACATACCGGGCCTCATTATGGATTAGCCCCGCCTCCGGGCTCGTCGGCGCGCCGGGCCGGAAGTAAGGACCGCGTCACTTCCGGGTCAGCAGCTCACCCCACGCACGCACGGCCGCAACGTATGACGTCACGGACATGCGCACTAGGAGTATTGAGGCCACCCGGAAGTGACCGCAGCGTCAGCAACCGGCCGGGCGCGCACACCCATCTGCGGTGACTTCCCAATTTTAACTCAAAACTTACTGGAACAGCGGTGATCAAATCAACAGGGGTAATTGGAGATATACTAATAATAAAGGCCATATTTCTTCACATTCCCCTAACACAGTCTACATAAATAATATCATAACATCAAATGTAAGTATACCAATTCATAGAATAAGTGATGTAATGATGAATACATTCCTATCTATAAATATCTATAAAGTGACTGGTGCTAATTATAGGGGAATTATTACAAAATAATAAATACTACACAAAAAAAAAAGTGGGAACAAGGACAATGAAATGTTCTGCAGCCCCCATTCCCCCCCCCCGGGTCGTGTGTCCCCCCCATCCATCTGCAGCCCCCATTCCCCCCCCCCCTGGGTCGTGTGTCCCCCCCATCCATCTGCAGCCCCCATTCCCCCTCCCCCCCATCCATCTGCAGCCCCCATTCCCCCTCCCCCCATCCATCTGCAGCCCCCATTTCCCCCCCCCCCGGGTCGTGTGTCCCCCCCATCCATCTGCAGCCCCCATTCCCCCTCCCCCCCATCCATCTGCAGCCCCCATTCCCCCTCCCCCCATCCATCTGCAGCCCCCATTCCCCCCCCCTGGGTCGTGTCCCCCCCATCCATCTGCAGCCCCCATTCCCCCTCCCCCCATCCATCTGCAGCCCCCATTCCCCCCCCCCCCTGGGTCGTGTGTGTCCCCCATCCATCTGCAGCCCCCATTCCCCCCCCCTGGGTCGTGTCCCCCCCATCCATCTGCAGCCCCCATTCCCCCCCCCCAAGGGTCGTGCCCCCCCCCCCTGGGTCGTGTCCCTCCCATCCATCTGCAGCCCCCATTCCCCCCCACGGGTCGTGTCCCCCCCATCCATCTGCAGCCCCCATTTCCCCCCCCCCCGGGTCGTGTCCCCCCCATCCATCTGCAGCCCCCATTCCCCCCCCTGGGTCGTGTCCCCCCCATCCATCTGCAGCCCCCATTCCCCCCCCCCCCGGGTCGTGTCCCCCCCCATCCATCTGCAGCCCCCATTCCCCCCCCCCCTGGGTCGTGTCCCCCCCATCCATCTGCAGCCCCCATTCCCCCCCCCCCCCCCCTGGGTCGTGTCCCCCCCATCCATCTGCAGCCCCCATTCCCCCCCCCCCCCCTGGGTCGTGTCCCCCCCATCCATCTGCAGGCCCCATTCCCCCCTCCCCCCCATCCATCTGCAGGCCCCATTCCCCCCTCCCCCCCATCCATCTGCAGCCCCCATTCCCCCCCCCTGGGTCGTGTCCCCCCCATCCATCTGCAGCCCCCATTCCCCCTCCCCCCCATCCATCTGCAGCCCCCATTCCCCCTCCCCCCCATCCATCTGCAGCCCCCATTCCCCCTCCCCCCATCCATCTGCAGCCCCCATTCCCCCCCCCCCTGGGTCGTGTCCCCCCCATCCATCTGCAGCCCCCATTCCCCCTCCCCCCATCCATCTGCAGCCCCCATTTCCCCCCCCCCCCAAGGGTCGTGCCCCCCCCCTGGGTCGTGTCCCCCCCATCCATCTGCAGCCCCCATTCCCCCCCCCCTGGGTCGTGTCCCCCCCCATCCATCTGCAGCCCCCATTCCCCCCCCCCCCTGGGTCGTGTGTCCCCCCCATCCATCTGCAGCCCCCATTCCCCCCCCCTGGGTCGTGTCCCCCCCATCCATCTGCAGCCCCCATTCCCCCCCCCCCCTGGGTCGTGTCCCCCCCATCCATCTGCAGCCCCCATTCCCCCTCCCCCCATCCATCTGCAGCCCCCATTCCCCCCCACGGGTCGTGTCCCCCCCATCCATCTGCAGCCCCCATTCCCCCCCACGGGTCGTGTCCCCCCCCATCCATCTGCAGCCCCCATTCCCCCCCCCCCCCCCCGGGTCGTGTCCCCCCCATCCATCTGCAGCCCCCATTCCCCCCCCTGGGTCGTGTCCCCCCCATCCATCTGCAGCCCCCATTCCCCCCCCCCCGGGTCGTGTCCCCCCCATCCATCTGCAGCCCCCATTCCCCCCCCCCCCGAGTCGTGTCCCCCCCCATCCATCTGCAGCCCCCATTCCCCCCCCCCTGGGTCGTGTCCCCCCCCTCCATCTGCAGCCCCCATTCCCCCCCCCCCCCTGGGTCGTGTCCCCCCCATCCATCTGCAGCCCCCATTCCCCCCCCCCCCTGGGTCGTGTCCCCCCCATCTATCTGCAGGCCCCATTCCCCCCTCCCCCCCATCCATCTGCAGCCCCCATTCCCCCCCCCCCTGGGTCGTGTCCCCCCCCATCCATCTGCAGGCCCCATTCCCCCCTCCCCCCCATCCATCTGCAGCCCCCATTCCCCCCCCCCTGGGTCGTGTCCCCCCCCATCCATCTGCAGCCCCCATTCCCCCCCCCTGGGTCGTGTCCCCCCCCATCCATCTGCAGCCCCCATTCCCCCCTCCCCCCCATCCATCTGCAGCCCCCATTCCCTCCCCCCTGGGTCGTGTGTCCCCCCCCATCCATCTGCAGCCCCCATTCCCCCCCCCCCTGGGTCGTGTGTCCCCCCCATCCATCTGCAGCCCCCATTCCCCCCCCCCTGGGTCGTGTGTCCCCCCCATCCATCTGCAGCCCCCATTCCCCCCCCCTGGGTCATGTCCCCCCCCATCCATCTGCAGCCCCCATTCCCCCCCCCCTGGGTCGTGTCCCCCCCATCCATCTGCAGCCCCCATCGGCCCCCCCCCCCCCCCGGGTCGTGTCCCCCCCCATCCATCTGCAGCCCCCATTCCCCCCCCATCCATCTGCAGCCCCCATTCCCCCCCCCCCGGGTCGTGTCCCCCCCCATCCATCTGCAGCCCCCATTCCCCCCCCTGGGTCGTGTCCCCCCCATCCATCTGCAGCCCCCATTCCCCCCCCCCCGGGTCGTGTCCCCCCCATCCATCTGCAGCCCCCATTCCCCCCCCCCCTGGGTCGTGTGTCCCCCCCATCCATCTGCAGCCCCCATTCCCCCCCCCTGGGTCATGTCCCCCCCCATCCATCTGCAGCCCCCATTCCCCCCCCCCCTGGGTCGTGTCCCCCCCCATCCATCTGCAGCCCCCATCTGCCCCCCCCCCCCCGGGTCGTGTCCCCCCCCATCCATCTGCAGCCCCCATTCCCCCCCCATCCATCTGCAGCCCCCATTCCCCCCCCCCCTGGGTCGTGTCCCCCCCCATCCATCTGCAGCCCCCATTCCCCCCCCCCCCGGGTCGTGTCCCCCCCCCATCCATCTGCAGCCCCCATTCCCCCCTCCCCCCCATCCATCTGCAGCCCCCATTCCCCCCCTCCCCCCCATTCGTCGGCACCTACCTGGAACATGTGCTGCAGGCCCTGTGGGGTGATGTTCCAGGAGATCAGTCCCCTCAGCAGATCCTTCAGCGCCTCCAGAGTGTCCCGATACAGCGTCTGCGGAGGAGAGACCACGCCCACCACCACCCCACATCATTGGTTAGGATCGGTCATGTGACATTAGTCCCCTCCCCCACGCAGCGGTCACGTGACGTTACTCCCCCCGCGCGCTCTGCCGCTCACCTCTTTGTGCAGTTCTCCGACACTCCCAGGGGTGACAGGCGGCAGCGGGATGACACTGGACAGCGCTGTATTAATAAGCTCCGCCCTCTCCGCATCATTCAGGGGCGGCTCCAGCTTACTGAGCGCGTGTTAAGGAACACAACCAACTGGGATGCAGCGGGTGACCAAACGCAGGGGCCACAGCCCTCCTACAGGGGGGCCCGAATCACATGACTCCTCTGTGCTGCGTCATCACCAAGACGGTGGGGCCAAGGACACAGAAGCCGGCCCACCGCACTGCTACATCCTCCCCAAAGGGGCCCCCCCCATCACTATGGTATACGGCAGATACAGAGATGCCCCCCCCCCCCAGTGTGACCACCGCCCCCCCATCACTACGGTATACGGCAGATACAGAGATGCCCCCCCCCCCCAGTGTGACCACCGGCCCCCCATCACTATGGTATACGGCAGATACAGAGATGCCCCCCCCCCCAGTGTGACCACCGGCCCCCCATCACTATGGTATACGGCAGATACAGAGATGCCCCCCCCCCCAGTGTGACCACCGGCCCCCCATCACTATGGTATACGGCAGATACAGAGATGCCCCCCCCCCCAGTGTGACCACCGCCCCCCCATCACTATGGTATACGGCAGATACAGAGATGCCCCCCCCCCCCAGTGTGACCACCGGCCCCCCATCACTATGGTATACGGCAGATACAGAGATGCCCCCCCCCCAGTGTGACCACCGGCCCCCCATCACTATGGTATACGGCAGATACAGAGATGCCCCCCCCCCCCCCAGTGTGACCACCGCCCCCCCATCACTATGGTATACGGCAGATACAGAGATGTCCCCCCCCCAGTGTGACCACCGGCCCCTCATCACTACGGTATACGGCAGATACAGAGATGCCCCCCCCCCCCCCCAGTGTGACCACCGGCCCCCCATCACTATGGTATACGGCAGATACAGAGATGCCCCCCCCCCCCCCAGTGTGACCACCGCCTCCCCCATCACTATGGTATACGGCAGATACAGAGATGCCCCCTCCCCCAGTGTGACCACCGGCCCCTCATCACTACGGTATACGGCAGATACAGAGATGCCCCCTCCCCCAGTGTGACCACCGGCCCCTCATCACTACGGTATACGGCAGATACAGAGATGCCCCCCCCCCCCCCAGTGTGACCACCGGCCCCCCATCACTATGGTATACGGCAGATACAGAGATGCCCCCTCCCCCAGTGTGACCACCGGCCCCTCATCACTATGGTATACGGCAGATACAGAGATGCCCCCTCCCCCAGTGTGACCACCGGCCCCTCATCACTACGGTATACGGCAGATACAGAGATGCCCCCCCCCCCCCAGTGTGACCACCGCCCCCCCATCACTACGGTATACGGCAGATACAGAGATGCCCCTGATGACCCTGGAGTGCACCCATCATCCCCTATAGATGCCCCCATGGCGGTTGCTCTCAGGATACACCAGGTAGGAGCAGGCGGTGATGGCGCGGTGCCGCACCGCAGACTTCAGGTTGTCCACTGACTCCAACTTCAGGAACTCCTGCAGAAACACAGGGGGCAATGGTGACCTCTCCGGGGGCCACAAGGAACAAGAGCGACCTCTTCAGGGGCCACGGGGGACAATCAATCAAACTCTCTGGGGGGGGGGGCAAAGGGGACAAGAGAGACCTCTCCGGGGGCCACGAAGGACAACGGTGACCTCTCCTGGGGCCACGGGGGGACAAGGGCGACCTCTCCAGAGGAAAAGGGGCCAAACACTCCAGGGGCCACGGGGGACAAGGGCGACCTCTCCTGGGGCCACGGGCGACCTCTCCGGGGGCCATGAAGGACAATGGTGACCTCTCCTGGGGCCACGGGCGACCTCTCCGGGGGCCATGAAGGACAATGGTGACCTCTCCTGGGGCCACGGGCGACCTCTCCGGGGGCCATGAAGGACAACGGTGACCTCTCCTGGGGCCACGGGCGACCTCTCCTGGGGCCATGAAGGACAACGGTGACCTCTCCGGGGGCCATGAAGGACAACGGTGACCTCTCCTGGGGCCACGGGCGACCTCTCCGGACTGAGGCAGCTACTTACCACCAGCTGAGAGATGAGCTCTGACTTGCGGCTGAAGTGGAAGAAGCCGGCCTGAGAGCTGCTGCAGATGGAGAGCGCGATCATAGACAGGCTGCGGATCAGGCTCAGCTTCAGCGTCACATCCTGCAAGAGGGAAACCATAAGCAGGGAGGGTCCACGTACACCCCCAGAGTGTCACTCATCATCACTCATCAATCCGATCACATGGATGGATCATCATCATCATCATCAATCCGATCACATGGATGGATCATCATCATCAATCCGATCACATGGATGGATCATCATCATCAATCCGATCAGGGATGCAGAACCTCTGGCCTCCATCTCGCCTGGAATGATGGGAATTGTAGTTCTGTAACAGCTGGAGGCCAAAGGTTCCCCATCCTGTCACCAATAATCATCATCAATATTCATCATCATCATCATCATCAATATTCATCATCATCATCATCATCATCATCATCAATATTCATAATCAATAATAATCAACAAGCGAATGAGCAAATGTAAAAAAAGAGGAAATCACTTTGTTATCTCGGTAATCTTCTTATATGCCGGCTGTGCCGCTCCTCCCCTGCTGCCTTATAACTGACTGACGCTCCTCCCCTGCTGCCTTATAACTGACTGCCGCTCCTCCCCTGCTGCCTTATAACTGACTGCCGCTCCTCCCCGGCTGCCTTATAACTGACTGCCGCTCCTCCCCTGCTGCCTTATAACTGACTGCCGCTCCTCCCCTGCTGCCTTATAACTGACTGCCGCTCCTCCCCGGCTGCCTTATAACTGACTGACGCTCCTCCCCGGCTGCCTTATAACTGACTGACGCTCCTCTCCTGCTGCCTTATAACTGACTGACGCTCCTCCCCAGCTGCCTTATAACTGACTGCCGCTCCTCCCCTGCTGCCTTATAACTGACTGCCGCTCCTCCCCTGCTGCCTTATAACTGACTGACGCTCCTCTCCGGCTGCCTTATAACTGACTGCCGCTCCTCCCCTGCTGCCTTATAACTGACTGCCGCTCCTCCCCGGCTGCCTTATAACTGACTGCCGCTCCTCCCCGGCTTCCTTATAACTGACTGCCGCTTCTCCCCGGCTGCCTTATAACTGACTGCCGCTTCTCCCCGGCTGCCTTATAACTGACTGCCACTCCATGCTGCTTCTCCCCCGCTGCCTTATAAGGCAGGGGGGAGGAGCGGCAGTCAGTTATAAGACAGCAGGGGAGGAGTGGCACGGAGTGGCAGTCAGTTATAAGGCAGCCGGGGAGGAGCTGCAGTTACTTATAAGGCAGCCGGAGAGGAGCGGCAGTCACTTATAAGTGACTACCGCTCCTCCCCGGCTGCCTTATAACTGACTGCCACTCTGTGCCGCTCCTACCCTGCTGCCTTATAACTGACTGCCGCTCCTCCCCGGCTGCCTTATAACTGACCGCTCCTCCCCAGCTGCTTTTTAACTGACTGCCACTCCTCCCCGGCTGCCTTATAACTGACTGCCGCTCTGTGCCTTATAAGGCAACTGGGGAGGAGCGGAAGTCAGTTATAAGGCAGCAGGGGAGGAGCAGCACAGACTTCAAAGGCAAAGGCTTCAGAGACAAAGAGAAAAAGAGAGATAGATAGATAGATATAGATAGATAGATAGATAGATAGGAGATAGATAGATAGGAGATAGATAGATAGATAGATAGATAGATAGATAGATAGATAGATAGATAGGAGATAGATAGATAGGAGATAGATAGATAGGAGATAGATAGATAGGAGATAGATAGATAGGAGATAGATAGATAGGAGATAGATAGATAGGAGATAGATAGATAGGAGATAGATAGATAGGAGATAGACAGATAGATAGATAGGAGATAGACAGATAGATAGATAGATAGATAGATAGATAGATAGATAGGATAGATAGGAGATAGATAGAGATAGATAGATAGATAGATAGATAGATAGATAGATAGATAGATAGATAGGAGATAGATAGATAGATAGATAGGAGATAGATAGATAGGAGATAGATAGATAGGAGATAGATAGATAGGAGATAGATAGATAGATAGATAGGAGATAGATAGATAGGAGATAGATAGATAGGAGATAGATAGATAGGAGATAGATAGATAGGAGATAGACAGATAGATAGATAGATAGATAGGAGATAGATAGATAGGAGATATATAGATAGATAGATAGGAGATAGATAGGAGATAGATAGGAGATAGATAGATAGATAGGAGATAGATAGGAGATAGATAGGAGATAGATAGATAGGAGATATATAGATAGATAGATAGATAGATAGGAGATAGATAGATAGATAGATAGGAGATAGATAGATAGGAGATAGATAGATAGATAGATAGATAGGAGATAGATAGGAGATAGATAGGAGATAGATACCAACACTACAAACCAGCCATCTCTCCCCTATATACACCCCCCCGCCATCTCTCCCCTATATACACCCCCCGCCATCTCTCCCCTATATACACCCCCCGCCATCTCTCCCCTATATACACCCCCCGCCATCTCTCCCCTATATACACCCCCCGCCATCTCTCCCCTATATACACCCCCCGCCATCTCTCCCCTATATACACCCCCCGCCATCTCTCCCCTATATACACCCCCCGCCATCTCTCCCCTATATACACCCCCCCGCCATCTCTCCCCTATATACACCCCCGCCATCTCTCCCCTATATACACCCCCGCCATCTCTCCCCTATATACACCCCCGCCATCTCTCCCCTATATATACCCCCGCCATCTCTCCCTATATACACCCCCCGCCATCGCTATTGCCAGGTCCCTCCAGGACTGATATCTAGTTACCTACAGACTCTGCCCCCGGTGGTGACTGCACAGACTGCAGCTCTCTGACCTCACTGCATGAATCATCAGACATGAGACGATGATGTCACAGCGGCCACTGGGGCCTCCTGATAGTACACTACCCGCTACAGGTGCCGCCCCCCCCCCCCCCCCCCAGGTGTCCCTAAGGTCACATGGTCATACATCACCTGTGCAGGTCATCGTCTCTCTCAGGTAATGGCGTCCGGTGTTCTCAGGCTGAGAAGCAGCACAATATAGCGAATCATGAAGCCCCGCCACTCACCATGTTAGTTATACAGCATGAGAGTTAGTGACAGGAGATCAGCGTTACGGGATATAATATACTGCCCCATCCCAGGAGATCAGCGTTACGGGATATAATATACCGCCCCATCCCAGGAGATCAGCGTTACAGGGTATAATATACCGCCACATCCCCGGAGATCAGCGTTACAGGATATAATATACGGCCCCATCCCAGGAGATCAGCGTTACGGGATATAATATACCGCCCCATCCCAGGAGATCAGCGTTACGGGATATAAAATACCGTCCCATCCCAGAAGATCAGTGTTACAGGGTATAATATACCGCCCCATCCCAGGAGATCAGCGTTACGGGATATAATATACCGCCCCATCCCAGGAGATCAGCGTTACAGGGTATAATATACCGCCCCATCCCAGGAGATCAGCGTTACGGGATATAATCTACCGCCCCATCCCAGGAGATCAGCGTTACAGGATATAATATACTGCCCCATCCCAGGAGATCAGCGTTACGGGATATAATATACTGCCCCATCCCAGGAGATCAGCGTTACAGGGTATAATATACCGCCCCATCCCAGGAGATCAGCGTTACGGGATATAATATACGGCCCCATCCCAGGAGATCAGCGTTACAGGATATAATATACCGCCCCATCCCAGGAGATCAGCGTTACGGGATATAATATACGGCCCCATCCCAGGAGATCAGCGTTACGGGATATAATATACTGCCCCATCCCAGGAGATCAGCGTTACAGGATATAATATACCGCCCCATCCCAGGAGATCAGCGTTACAGGATATAATATACTGCCCCATCCCAGGAGATCAGCGTTACAGGGTATAATATACCGCCCCATCCCAGGAGATCAGCGTTACGGGATATAATATACCGCCCCATCCCAGGAGATCAGCGTTACAGGATATAATATACTGCCCCATCCCAGGAGATCAGCGTTACGGGATATAATATACGGCCCCATCCCAGGAGATCAGCGTTACGGGATATAATATACCGCCCCATCCCAGGAGATCAGCGTTACGGGATATAATATACCGCCCCATCCCAGGAGATCAGCGTTACGGGATATAATATACCGCCCCATCCCAGGAGATCAGCGTTACAGGATATAATATACCGCCCCATCCCAGGAGATCAGCGTTACGGGATATAATATACCGCCCTATCCCAGGAGATCAGCGTTACGGGATATAATATACTGCCCCAACCCAGGAGATCAGCGTTACAGGATATAATATACCGCCCCATACCAGGAGATCAGCGTAACAGGGTATAAAATACCGCCCCATCCCAGGAGATCAGCGTTACGGGATATAATATACCGTCCCATCCCAGAAGATCAGTGTTACAGGATATAATATACCGCCCCATCCCAGGAGATCAGCGTTACAGGATATAATATACCGCCCCATACCAGGAGATCAGCATTACGGGATATAATCTCCCGCCCCATCCCAGAAGATCAGTGTTACGGGATATAATATACCGCCCCATCCCAGGAGATCAGCGTTACAGGGTATAATATACCGCCCCATCCCAGGAGATCAGCATTACGGGATATAATCTACCGCCCCATCCCAGAAGATCAGCGTTACAGGATATAATATACCGCCCCATCCCAGGAGATCAGCGTTAGAGGGTATAATATACCGCCCCATCCCAGGAGATCAGCGTTACAGGGTATAATATACCGCCCCATCCCAGGAGATCAGCGTTACAAGATATAATATACCGCCCCATCCCAGGAGATCAGCGTTACAGGATATAATATACCGCCCCATCCCAGGAGATCAGCGTTACGGGATATAATATACCGCCCCATCCCAGGAGATCAGCGTTACAGGGTATAATATACCGCCCTATCCCAGGAGATCAGCGTTACGGGATATAAAATACTGCCCCAACCCAGGAGATCAGCGTTACGGGATATAATATACCGCCCCATCCCAGAAGATCAGTGTTACAGGGTATAATATACCGCCCCATACCAGGAGATCAGCGTAACAGGGTATAAAATACCGCCCCATCCCAGGAGATCAGCGTTACAGGGTATAAAATACCGCCCCATCCCAGGAGATCAGCGTTACAGGGTATAATATACCGCCCCATCTCAGGAGATCAGCGTTACAGGATATAATATACCGCCCCATCCCAGGAGATCAGCGTTACAGGGTATAATATACTGCCCCAACCCAGGAGATCAGCGTTACAGGATATAATATACCGCCCCATACCAGGAGATCAGCGTAACAGGGTATAATATACCGCCCCATCCCAGGAGATCAGCGTTACAGGATATAATATACCGCCCCATCCCAGGAGATCAGCGTTACGGGATATAATATATCACCCCCATCCCAGGAGATCAGCGTTACAGGGTATAATATACTGCCCCAACTCAGGAGATCAGCGTTACAGGGTATAATATACTGCCCCATACCAGGAGATCAGCGTTACGGGGGTATATTATACTGCCCCATACCAGGAGATCAGCGTTACGGGGGTATAACATAAAATGACCCCATCCCTGGGGGGGCAGTAGTGTGGGGTATGATCTGGGAACCCCCATGCCCCGGGGGGTAGTAGTGTGGGGTATAACATAAAATGACCCCATCCCTGGGGGGGCAGTAGTGTGGGGTATGATCTGCGGACCCCCCGGCAGGCATGCAGGCAGCAGAGGACAGGAAGCATCAGGGCAGCACACTGTACCTTAGGCTCAACCTTTATCCCCAGAACCTGAGGAGGAAACCAGGAGAACAGAAATTACCCCGAGGCTGGAGCGCAGCGGGCAGGGGAGAGGCCAGCGCCCAGCGGGCAGGGGAGAGGCCGGCGCCCAGCGGGCAGGGGAGAGGCCGGCGCCCAGCGGGCAGGGGAGAGGCCGGCGCCCAGGGGGCAGGGGAGAGGCCGGCGCCCAGGGGGCAGGGGAGAAGCATAGGGGGAGGATGGAGGCCGGCACACTAGTACTGGGGGAGGATGGAGGCCGGCACACATGTGTAGGGGGATGATAGAGGCCGGTACAGATGTATAGTTGGAGGATGGAGGCAAGCACACATGTATAAGGGGAGGATGGAGGCCGGCACACGTGTAGGGGGAGGATGGAGGCCGGTACAGATGTATAGGGGGAGGAAGGAGGCCGGCACACCGGTATCGGGGAAGGATGGAGGCCGGCACACATGTGTAGGGGGATGATAGAGGCAGGTACACTGGTAACAGGGGGAGGATGGTGGCCAGCACACGTGTGGGGGGAGGATGGAGGCCGGCACACATGTGGTACAGGGGAGGCTGACGCTGTAGACTCACCTTGGTGTGGAAGTACAGGAAGACATTGCGCAGAATCTCAGCCTCTATCCGCGGGAGCAGCAGCTCGGTGGGGGCGTAGACGGCCACATAACCGTAACACAGGATCAGCGCGCTCTTTATCTTCTCCAGGTCACCGTCTACTCGGTCCTAAAACGAGATCAGAGCAAAGGCTATAATCTCCAGCCGTGATCTCCCGAATATTATATATATATATATATCCCAATATAGTGTATATACACCCCCCGCACCTGTATACTGCCAGTGACAAGTGTGATATATAGTGTCCTGTCCCCGGGAGTGATGTGTGATATATAGTGTCCTGTCCCCCGGGAGTGATGTGTGATATATAGTGTCCTGTCCCCCGGGAGTGATGTGTGATATATAGTGTCCTGTCCCCAGGAGTGATGTGTGATATATAGTGTCCTGTCCCCCGGGAGTGATGTGTGATATATAGTGTCCTGTCCCCGGGAGTGATGTGTGATATATAGTGTCCTGTCCCCAGGAGTGATGTGTGATATATAGTGTCCTGTCCCCCGGGAGTGATGTGTGATATATAGTGTCCTGTCCCCAGGAGTGATGTGTGATATATAGTGTCCTGTCCCCCGGGAGTGATGTGTGATATATAGTGTCCTGTCCCCAGGAGTGATGTGTGATATATAGTGTCCCCCGGGAGTGATGTGTGATATATAGTGTCCCCCGGGAGTGATGTGTGATATATAGTGTCCCCAGGAGTGATATGTGATATATAGTGTCCTGTCCCCGGGAGTGATGTGTGATATATAGTGTCCCCGGGAGTGATGTGTGATATATAGTGTCCTGTCCCCCGGGAGTGATGTGTGATATATAGTGTCCTGTCCCCCGGGAGTGATGTGTGATATATAGTGTCCCCGGGAGTGATGTGTGATATATAGTGTCCTGTCCCCCGGGAGTGATGTGTGATATATAGTGTCCTCTTCCCCGGGAGTGATGTGTGATATATAGTGTCCTGTCCCCCGGGAGTGATGTGTGATATATAGTGTCCCCGGGAGTGATGTGTGATATATAGTGTCCTGTCCCCAGGAGTGATGTGTGATATATAGTGTCCCCCGGGAGTGATGTGTGATTATATAGTGTCCCCGGGAGTGATGTGTGATATATAGTGTCCTGTCCCCAGGAGTGATGTGTGATATATAGTGTCCCCGGGAGTGATGTGTGATATATAGTGTCCCCGGGAGTGATGTGTGATATATAGTGTCCTGTCCCCGGGAGTGATGTGTGATATATAGTGTCCTGTCCCCGGGAGTGATGTGTGATATATAGTGTCCCCGGGAGTGATGTGTGATATATAGTGTCCCCGGGAGTGATGTGTGATATATAGTGTCCTGTCCCCGGGAGTGATGTGTGATATATAGTGTCCCCGGGAGTGATGTGTGATATATAGTGTCCCCCGGGAGTGATGTGTGATATATAGTGTCCCCCGGGAGTGATGTGTGATATATAGTGTCCTGTCCCCGGGAGTGATGTGTGATATATAGTGTCCTGTCCCCAGGAGTGATGTGTGATATATAGTGTCCCCGGGAGTGATGTGTGATATATAGTGTCCTGTCCCCAGGAGTGATGTGTGATATATAGTGTCCCCCGGGAGTGATGTGTGATATATAGTGTCCCCCGGGAGTGATGTGTGATATATAGTGTCCTGTCCCCGGGAGTGATGTGTGATATATAGTGTCCTGTCCCCAGGAGTGATGTGTGATATATAGTGTCCCCGGGAGTGATGTGTGATATATAGTGTCCCCGGGAGTGATGTGTGATATATAGTGTCCCCGGGAGTGATGTGTGATATATAGTGTCCCCGGGAGTGATGTGTGATATATAGTGTCCTGTCCCCCGGGAGTGATGTGTGATATATAGTGTCCTGTCCCCCGGGAGTGATGTGTGATATATAGTGTCCTGTCCCCCGGGAGTGATGTGTGATATATAGTGTCCTGTCCCCGGGAGTGATGTGTGATATATAGTGTCCCCGGGAGTGATGTGTGATATATAGTGTCCTGTCCCCGGGAGTGATGTGTGATATATAGTGTCCCCGGGAGTGATGTGTGATATATAGTGTCCTGTCCCCGGGAGTGATGTGTGATATATAGTGTCCCCCGGGAGTGATGTGTGATATAATAGTGTCCTGTCCCCGGGAGTGATGTGTGATATATAGTGTCCTGTCCCCGGGAGTGATGTGTGATATATAGTGTCCCCGGGAGTGATGTGTGATATATAGTGTCCCCGGGAGTGATGTGTGATATATAGTGTCCTGTCCCCCGGGAGTGATGTGTGATATATAGTGTCCTGTCCCCGGGAGTGATGTGTGATATATAGTGTCCTGTCCCCGGGAGTGATGTGTGATATATAGTGTCCTGTCCCCAGGAGTGATGTGTGATATATAGTGTCCTGTCCCCGGGAGTGATGTGTGATATATAGTGTCCTGTCCCCCGGGAGTGATGTGTGATATATAGTGTCCTGTCCCCGGGAGTGATGTGTGATATATAGTGTCCTGTCCCCGGGAGTGATGTGTGATATATAGTGTCCCCGGGAGTGATGTGTGATATATAGTGTCCTGTCCCCGGGAGTGATGTGTGATATATAGTGTCCCCCGGGAGTGATGTGTGATATATAGTGTCCTGTCCCCCGGGAGTGATGTGTGATATATAGTGTCCTGTCCCCCGGGAGTGATGTGTGATATATAGTGTCCCCGGGAGTGATGTGTGATATATAGTGTCCTGTCCCCGGGAGTGATGTGTGATATATAGTGTCCCCGGGAGTGATGTGTGATATATAGTGTCCTGTCCCCGGGAGTGATGTGTGATATATAGTGTCCTGTCCCCGGGAGTGATGTGTGATATATAGTGTCCTGTCCCCGGGAGTGATGTGTGATATATAGTGTCCTGTCCCCGGGAGTGATGTGTGATATATAGTGTCCCCGGGAGTGATGTGTGATATATAGTGTCCTGTCCCCCGGGAGTGATGTGTGATATATAGTGTCCTGTCCCCGGGAGTGATGTGTGATATATAGTGTCCCCAGGAGTGATGTGTGATATATAGTGTCCCCGGGAGTGATGTGTGATATATAGTGTCCCCCGGGAGTGATGTGTGATATATAGTGTCCTGTCCCCGGGAGTGATGTGTGATATATAGTGTCCCCGGGAGTGATGTGTGATATATAGTGTCCTGTCCCCCGGGAGTGATGTGTGATATATAGTGTCCCCCGGGAGTGATGTGTGATATATAGTGTCCTGTCCCCCGGGAGTGATGTGTGATATATAGTGTCCCCGGGAGTGATGAGTGATATATAGTGTCCTGTCCCCGGGAGTGATGTGTGATATATAGTGTCCTGTCCCCGGGAGTGATGTGTGATATATAGTGTCCTGTCCCCGGGAGTGATGTGTGATATATAGTGTCCTGTCCCCCGGGAGTGATGTATGATATATAGTGTCCTGTCCCCGGGAGTGATGTGTGATATATAGTGTCCCCGGGAGTGATGTGTGATATATAGTGTCCTGTCCCCGGGAGTGATGTGTGATATATAGTGTCCTGTCCCCGGGAGTGATGTGTGATATATAGTGTCCTGTCCCCGGGAGTGATGTGTGATATATAGTGTCCCCGGGAGTGATGTGTGATATATAGTGTCCTGTCCCCGGGAGTGATGTGTGATATATAGTGTCCCCGGGAGTGATGAGTGATATAGAGTGTCCTGTCCCCGGGAGTGATGTGTGATATATAGTGTCCCCGGGAGTGATGAGTGATATATAGTGTCCCCGGGAGTGATGTGTGATATATAGTGTCCTGTCCCCGGGAGTGATGAGTGATATATAGTGTCCTGTCCCCCGGGAGTGATGTGTGATATATAGTGTCCCCGGGAGTGATGTGTGATATATAGTGTCCCCGGGAGTGATGTGTGATATATAGTGTCCTGTCCCCGGGAGTGATGTGTGATATATAGTGTCCTGTCCCCGGGAGTGATGTGTGATATATAGTGTCCCCGGGAGTGATGTGTGATATATAGTGTCCCCGGGAGTGATGTGTGATATATAGTGTCCTGTCCCCGGGAGTGATGTGTGATATATAGTGTCCTGTCCCCGGGAGTGATGAGTGATATATAGTGTCCCCGGGAGTGATGTGTGATATATAGTGTCCTGTCCCCCGGGAGTGATGTGTGATATATAGTGTCCTGTCCCCGGGAGTGATGTGTGATATATAGTGTCCCCGGGAGTGATGTGTGATATATAATGTCCCCGGGAGTGATGAGTGATATATAGTGTCCTGTCCCCAGGAGTGATGTGTGATATATAGTGTCCCCGGGAGTGATGTGTGATATATAGTGTCCCCGGGAGTGATGTGTGATATATAGTGTCCTGTCCCCAGGAGTGATGTGTGATATATAGTGTCCTGTCCCCAGGAGTGATGTGTGATATATAGTGTCCTGTCCCCCGGGAGTGATGTGTGATATATAGTGTCCTGTCCCCCGGGAGTGATGTGTGATATATAGTGTCCTGTCCCCCGGGAGTGATGTGTGATATATAGTGTCCCCAGGAGTGATGTGTGATATATAGTGTCCCCGGGAGTGATGTGTGATATATAGTGTCCCCGGGAGTGATGTGTGATATATAGTGTCCTGTCCCCCGGGAGTGATGTGTGATATATAGTGTCCTGTCCCCCGGGAGTGATGTGTGATATATAGTGTCCTGTCCCCGGGAGTGATGTGTGATATATAGTGTCCTGTCCCCAGGAGTGATGTGTGATATATAGTGTCCTCTTCCCCAGGAGTGATGAGTGATATATAGTGTCCTCTTCCCTGGGACTGAGGATGTATGGTGGTGTGTATATATATATATATATATATAACAGCCTCGGTGGGGGGGGTGGCGGCCCCTGTGGACGCTCTTTCAGGTAGGAGGAGAGGAAGCTTCGCTGACACACTGTGACGCTCCCCTGCAGTTTGCAGATCCTCAGACAGGAGTAGTGGAGATGTTCCTACGCCCCCGGCCTCCGCTGCGGACCCCTCCCCACACAGGTCAATTCCTGGGAGAGGAAGCAGCGGCCATGTTTTCCAGCATCACAATAACACCGGGGTCTGCTATGTCCATTACTGCGAGGTCTGAAGATCAAATTAACATTCCCCACATGGAGCGTCACCCCCGCCGGGAGAAGCAGAGCGCCAGCGAGTACATGGCCGACCCCCGCGCCAACTACTACACCAGACACAGTGCACCCCAACACCCCGAGAGAGAGGGGAGGCTCCTCATCATACACCCCGCTATACACCCCCATCATACACCCCGCTATACACCCCCATTATACACCCCGCTATACACCCCCATCATACACCCCGCTATACACCCCATCATACACCCCGCTATACACCCCCATCATACACCCCGCTATACACCCCCATTATACACCCCGCTATATACCCCCATCATACACCCCCATCATACACCCCGCTATACACCCCCATCATACACCCCGCTATACACCCCCATCATACACCCCGCTATATACCCCCATCATACACCCCGCTATACACCCCATCATACACCCCGCTATACACTCCGCTATATACCCTTATCATACACCCCGCTATACATCCCCATCATACACCCCGCTATACACCCCCATCATACACCTCGCTATACACCCCCATCATACATCCCCATCAAACACCCCGCTATACACCCAGCTATACATCCCCATCATACACCCCGCTATACATCCCCATCATACACCCCGCTATACACCCCCATCATACACCTCGCTATACACCCCCATCATACATCCCCATCAAACACCCCGCTATACACCCAGCTATACATCCCCATCATACACCCCGCTATACACCCCCATCCTACACCCCGCTATACACCCCCATCATACACCCCGCTATACACCCCATCATACACCCCGCTATACACCCCCATCATACACCCCGCTATACACCCCCATTATACACCCCGCTATATACCCCCATCATACACCCCGCTATACACCCCCATGATATATCCCACTATCCAGAGCATTGTGCTGATCCTGAGAGCCGGGCTAGGACCTGCTGCTTATCCACAAGTGACCACCTCCCGAGGGAAGCCGCCTGTCCAGACTGAGGGGGTCATTCACTACAAAGTCTTCAAGGTCCTAATCTCTGCGGTGTTCTAACAACTAACAGCCAGCTCCTTCCTGACCAAACCCCCCCCCCCTCCCGCGGGGCCGCTGTACGCACAACGCCAAGGGGGGGAGGGGTACCATACACACCTTCACACGCACCTTAAAGAGGTTGAAGATTCCCGTGTTCTTCTTCATGACGTCAGATTTAAGGAACTCCGACATCTTATCTAAAGTGTCATCCAAGTGCTGAGCGGAGCAGATACCGAACGCCACAGCAAGACCCTGCGGGGGCAGATCAGCGTTATCAGGGGGGGCGCAGGGATCAGTGTTATTGGGGGGGCAGAGATCAGTGTTATTGGGGGGGGCAGAGATCAGTGTTATCGGGGGGGGGGGGAAAGGGCAGGGATCAGCGTTATCGGGGGGGGAGAAAGGGCAGGGATCAGCGTTATGTGGAGGAGGGGCGCAGGGATCAGCGTTATGTGGAGGAGGGGGCGCAGGGATCAGTGTTATTGGGGGGCAGGGATCAGTGTTATGTGGAGGAGGGGGGGGGCAGGGATCAGTGTTATTGGGGGGGCGCAGGGATCAGTGTTATGTGGAGGAGGGGGGGGCGCAGGGATCAGTGTTATTGGGGGGGCAGGGATCAGCATTATGTGGAGGAGGGGGGGCAGGGATCAGTGTTATTGGGGGGGCAGGGATCAGTGTTATTGGGGGGCAGGGATCAGCGTTATGTGGAGGAGGGGGCGCAGGGATCAGCGTTATGTGGAGGAGGGGGGGCAGGGATCAGTGTTATTGGGGGGGCAGGGATCAGTGTTATTGGGGGCGCAGAGATCAGTGTTATTGGGGGGGCAGGGATCACTGTTATGTGGAGGAGGGGGGCAGGGATCAGTGTTATTGGGGGGCAGGGATCAGTGTTATTGGGGGGGCAGGGATCAGTGTTATTGGAGGGGCTCAGGGATCAGTGTTATTGGGGGGGCAGGGATCAGTGTTATTGGGGGGGCAGGGATCAGTGTTATTGGGGGGGCAGGGATCAGTGTTATGTGGAGGAGGGGGGGGCAGGGATCAGTGTTATTGGGGGGGCAGGGATCAGTGTTATTGGGGGGCAGAGATCAGTGTTATGTGGAGGAGGGGGCTCAGGGATCAGTGTTATTGGGGGCGCAGGGATCAGTGTTATTGGGGGGGCGCAGGGATCAGCGTTATGTGGAGGAGGGGGCGCAGGGATCAGTGTTATTGGGGGGGCGCAGGGATCAGTGTTATTGGGGGGGCGCAGGGATCAGCGTTATGTGGAGGAGGGGGCGCAGGGATCAGTGTTATTGGGGGGGCGCAGGGATCAGTGTTATTGGGGGGGCGCAGGGATCAGCGTTATGTGGAGGAGGGGGCGCAGGGATCAGCGTTATGTGGAGGAGGAGGCGCAGGGATCAGCGTTATGTGGAGGAGGGGGCGCAGCGTTATTGGGGGGGCAGGGATCAGTGTTATTGGGGGGGGCGCAGGGATCAGCGTTATTGGGGGCGCAGGGATCAGTGTTATTGGGGGGGCAGGGATCAGTGTTATTGGGGGGGCAGAGATCAGTGTTATTGGGGGGGCGCAGGGATCAGTGTTATTGGGGGGGCAGGGATCAGCATTATGTGGAGGAGGGGCGCAGGGATCAGTGTTATTGGGGGGGCAGGGATCAGTGTTATTGGGGGGGCAGGGATCAGTGTTATTGGGGGGGCAGGGATCAGTGTTATTGGGGGGGCAGAGATCAGTGTTATGTGGAGGGGGCGCAGGGATCAGCGTTATGTGGAGGAGGGGGGGCAGGGATCAGTGTTATGTGGAGGAGGGGGGGGCAGGGATCAGTGTTATTGGGGGGGGCAGGGATCAGTGTTATTGGGGGCGCAGGGATCAGTGTTATGTGGAGGGGGCGCAGGGATCAGCGTTATGTGGAGGAGGGGGGGCAGGGATCAGTGTTATTGGGGGGGGGCAGGGATCAGTGTTATTGGGGGGGCAGAGATCAGTGTTATGTGGAGGGGGCGCAGGGATCAGCGTTATGTGGAGGAGGGGGGGCAGGGATCAGCATTATTGGGGGGGGCAGGGATCAGTGTTATTGGGGGGGGCAGGGATCAGTGTTATGTGGAGGAGGGGGGGGCAGGGATCAGTGTTATTGGGGGGGGCAGGGATCAGTGTTATTGGGGGGCAGGGATCAGTGTTATGTGGAGGAGGGGGCGCAGGGATCAGCGTTATGTGGAGGAGGGGGCGCAGGGATCAGCGTTATGTGGAGGAGGGGGGGCAGGGATCAGCGTTATTGGGGGGGGAAGGGATCAGTGTTATGTGGAGGAGGGGGGGGGCAGGGATCAGTGTTATTGGGGGGGGGCGCAGGGATCAGTGTTATTGGGGGGGGCAGGGATCAGTGTTATTGGGGGGGCAGGGATCAGTGTTATTGGGGGGGCAGGGATCAGTGTTATTGGGGGGGCAGGGATCAGTGTTATGTGGAGGAGGGGGGGCAGGGATCAGTGTTATTGGGGGGGCAGGGATCAGTGTTATGTGGAGGAGGGGGCGCAGGGATCAGTGTTATGTGGAGGAGGGTGCGCAGGGATCAGTGTTATTGGGGGGGCGCAGGGATCAGCGTTATGTGGAGGAGGGGGCGCAGGGATCAGCGTTATGTGGAGGAGGGGGAGCAGGGATCAGTGTTATTGGGGGGGCAGGGATCAGTGTTATTGGGGGGGCAGGGATCAGCGTTATTGGGGGGGCAGGGATCAGCATTATGTGGAGGAGGGGGCGCAGGGATCAGTGTTATTGGGGGGGCGCAGGGATCAGCATTATGTGGAGGAGGGGGCGCAGGGATCAGTGTTATTGGGGGGGCAGGGATCAGTGTTATTGGGGGGGCAGAGATCAGCGTTATGTGGAGGAGGGGGCGCAGGGATCAGTGTTATTGGGGGGGCAGGGATCAGCGTTATTGGGGGGCAGGGATCAGTGTTATGTGGAGGAGGGGCAGAGATCAGTGTTATTGGGGGGCAGGGATCAGTGTTATGTGGAGGAGGGGGGGGGGGGCAGGGATCAGTGTTATTGGGGGGGCAGGCTCAGCGTTATGTGGAGAAGGGGGGGGCAGGGATCAGCGTTATTGGGGGGGCAGGGATCAGTGTTATGTGGAGGAGGGGCAGGGATCAGTGTTATTGGGGGGGCAGGGATCAGTGTTATGTGGAGGAGGGGCAGGGATCAGTGTTATGTGGAGGAGGGGCAGGGATCAGTGTTATGTGGAGGAGGGGCAGGGATCAGTGTTATTGGGGGGGCGCAGGGATCAGTGTTATTGGGGGGGCAGGGATCAGTGTTATGTGGAGGAGGGGCAGGGATCAGTGTTATTGGGGGGGCAGGGATCAGTGTTATTGGGGGCGCAGGGATCAGTGTTATTGGGGGGGCGCAGGGATCAGCGTTATGTGGAGGAGGGGGCGCAGGGATCAGCGTTATGTGGAGGAGGGGGGGGGCAGGGATCAGTGTTATTGGGGGCGCAGGGATCAGTGTTATTGGGGGCGCAGGGATCAGCGTTATGTGGAGGAGGGGGCGCAGGGATCAGTGTTATTGGGGGGGCAGGGATCAGTGTTATTGGGGGGGCAGGGATCAGTGTTATTGGGGGGGGCGCAGGGATCAGTGTTATTGGGGGGGCAGGGATCAGCATTATGTGGAGGAGGGGGGGCAGGGATCAGTGTTATTGGGGGGGGCAGGGATCAGCATTATGTGGAGGAGGGGGAGCAGGGATCAGTGTTATTGGGGGGCAGGGATCAGTGTTATTGGGGGGGCGCAGGGATCAGTGTTATTGGGGGGGGCAGGGATCAGTGTTATTGGGGGGCAGGGATCAGCATTATGTGGAGGAGGGGCGCAGGGATCAGCGTTATTGGGGGGGCAGGGATCAGTGTTATATGGAGGAGGGGCAGGGATCAGCGTTATGTGGAGCAGGGGGGGGGCAGGGATCAGTGTTATTGGGGGGGCAGGGATCAGTGTTATTGGGGGGGCAGGGATCAGTGTTATTGGGGGGCAGGGATCAGTGTTATTGGGGGGGCGCAGGGATCAGTGTTATTGGGGGGGGGCAGGGATCAGTGTTATTGGGGGGGCGCAGGGATCAGTGTTATTGGGGGGGCAGGGATCAGTGTTATTGGGGGGGCGCAGGGATCAGTGTTATTGGGGGGGGCAGGGATCAGTGTTATGGGGGGCAGGGATCAGCATTATGTGGAGGAGGGGCGCAGGGATCAGCGTTATTGGGGGGGCAGGGATCAGCGTTATGTGGAGGAGGGGGCGCAGGGATCAGTGTTATGTGGAGGAGGGGGCGCAGGGATCAGTGTTATTGGGGGGGCAGGGATCAGCGTTATTGGGGGGGCAGGGATCAGTGTTATGTGGAGGAGGGGGGCAGAGATCAGTGTTATTGGGGGGGGCAGGGATCAGCGTTATTGGGGGGGCAGGGATCAGTGTTATGTGGAGGAGGGGCAGGGATCAGCGTTATGTGGAGGAGGGGGGGGGGCAGGGATCAGTGTTATTGGGGGGGCAGGGATCAGTGTTATTGGGGGGGCAGGGATCAGCATTATGTGGAGGAGGGGGCGCAGGGATCAGTGTTATTGGGGGGGCAGGGATCAGTGTTATTGGGGGGGCAGGGATCAGTGTTATTGGGGGGCAGGGATCAGTGTTATTGGGGGGCAGGGATCAGCGTTATGTGGAGGAGGGGGTGCAGGGATCAGTGTTATGTGGAGAAGGGGGGGCAGGGATCAGCGTTATTGGGGGGGGCGCAGGGATCAGCGTTATGTGGAGAAGGGGGGGGCAGAGATCAGTGTTATTGGGGGGGGGCAGGGATCAGCGTTATTGGGGGGGCAGAGATCAGCGTTATGTGGAGGAGGGGGCGCAGGGATCAGTGTTATTGGGGGGGCAGGGATCAGTGTTATGTGGAGGAGGGGGGGCAGGGATCAGCATTATGTGGAGGAGGGGGCGCAGGGATCAGTGTTATTGGGGGGGGCAGGGATCAGTGTTATTGGGGGGGCAGGGATCAGTGTTATTGGGGGGGCAGGGATCAGTGTTATGTGGAGGAGGGGGGGCAGGGATCAGCATTATTGGGGGGGCGCAGGGATCAGTGTTATTGGGGGGGGCGCAGGGATCAGTGTTATTGGGGGGCAGGGATCAGTGTTATTGGGGGGGGCAGGGATCATGTTATTGGGGGGGCAGGGATCATGTTATTGGGGGGGCAGGGATCAGTGTTATTGGGGGGCAGGGATCAGTGTTATTGGGGGGGCAGGGATCAGTGTTATTGGGGGGCAGGGATCAGTGTTATTGGGGGGCAGGGATCAGTGTTATTGGGGGGGCGCAGGGATCAGTGTTATTGGGGGGGCAGGGATCAGTGTTATTAGGGGGGCAGAGATCAGTGTTATTGGGGGGGCAGGGATCAGTGTTATTGGGGGGCAGGGATCAGCATTATGTGGAGGAGGGGGCGCAGAGATCAGTGTTATTGGGGGGCAGAGATCAGTGTTATTGGGGGGCAGAGATCAGCATTATGTGGAGGAGGGGGGGCAGAGATCAGTGTTATCGGGGGGGGGAAAGGGCAGGGATCAGCGTTATCGGGGGGGGGGGGGAAAGGGCAGGGATCAGCATTATGTGGAGGAGGGGGCGCAGGGATCAGCATTATGTGGAGGAGGGGGCGCAGGGATCAGTGTTATTGGGGGGGGCGCAGGGATCAGCGTTATGTGGAGGAGGGGGCGCAGGGATCAGTGTTATTGGGGGGTCAGGGATCAGCGTTATGTGGAGGAGGGGGCGCAGGGATCAGCGTTATGTGGAGGAGGGGGAGCAGAGATCAGTGTTATGTGGAGGAGGGGGGCGCAGGGATCAGCGTTATTGGGGGGGGGCGCAGGGATCAGCGTTATGTGGAGGAGGGGGGCGCAGGGATCAGCGTTATGTGGAGGAGGGGGCGCAGGGATCAGCGTTATGTGGAGGAGGGGGCGCAGGGATCAGCGTTATGTGGAGGAGGGGGCGCAGGGATCAGCGTTATGTGGAGGAGGGGGCGCAGGGATCAGCGTTATGTGGAGGAGGGGGCGCAGGGATCAGCGTTATGTGGAGGAGGGGGCGCAGGGATCAGTGTTATTGGGGGGCAGGGATCAGTGTTATTGGGGGGGCGCAGGGATCAGTGTTATTGGGGGGGCAGGGATCAGTGTTATTGGGGGGCAGGGATCAGTGTTATTGGGGGGGCAGGGATCAGCATTATGTGGAGGAGGGGCAGGGATCAGTGTTATTGGGGGGGCAGGGATCAGCATTATTGGGGGGGGGGCAGGGATCAGTGTTATTGGGGGGTCAGGGATCAGTGTTATTGGGGGGGGCAGGGATCAGCGTTATGTGGAGGAGGGGGCGCAGGGATCAGTGTTATTGGGGGGCAGGGATCAGTGTTATTGGGGGGGCAGGGATCAGTGTTATTGGGGGGGCAGGGATCAGCATTATGTGGAGGAGGGGGCGCAGAGATCAGTGTTATTGGGGGGCAGAGATCAGCATTATGTGGAGGAGGGGGGGCAGGGATCAGTGTTATTGGGGGGGCAGGGATCAGTGTTATTGGAGGGGCAGGGATCAGCATTATGTGGAGGAGGGGGGGGCAGGGATCAGTGTTATTGGGGGGGCAGGGATCAGCGTTATGTGGAGGAGGGGGGCGCAGGGATCAGCGTTATGTGGAGGAGGGGGCGCAGGGATCAGCGTTATGTGGAGGAGGGGGCGCAGGGATCAGCGTTATGTGGAGGAGGGGGCGCAGGGATCAGCGTTATGTGGAGGAGGGGGGCGCAGGGATCAGCGTTATGTGGAGGAGGGGGCGCAGGGATCAGTGTTATTGGGGGGGGGGCGGAGGGATCAGCGTTATGTGGAGGAGGGGGCGCAGGGATCAGTGTTATTGGGGGGGGCAGGGATCAGTGTTATTGGGGGGCAGGGATCAGTGTTATTGGGGGGGCAGAGATCAGTGTTATTGGGGGGGGCAGAGATCAGTGTTATTGGGGGGGCAGGGATAAGCATTATGTGGAGGAGGGGGCGCAGGGATCAGCATTATGTGGAGGAGGGGGCGCAGGGATCAGTGTTATTGGGGGGCGCAGGGATCAGCGTTATGTGGAGGAGGGGGCGCAGGGATCAGTGTTATTGGGGGCGCAGGGATCAGCGTTATGTGGAGGAGGGGGCGCAGGGATCAGTGTTATTGGGGGGGCAGGGATCAGCGTTATGTGGAGGAGGGGGCGCAGGGATCAGTGTTATTGGGGGGGGCAGGGATCAGCGTTATGTGGAGGAGGGGGCGCAGGGATCAGTGTTATTGGGGGGTCAGGGATCAGCGTTATGTGGAGGAGGGGGCGCAGGGATCAGCGTTATGTGGAGGAGGGGGAGCAGAGATCAGTGTTATTGGGGGGGCGCAGGGATCAGTGTTATTGGGGGCGCAGGGATCAGTGTTATGTGGAGGAGGGGGGGCAGGGATCAGTGTTATTGGGGGGGGCGCAGGGATCAGTGTTATTGGGGGGGGCGCAGGGATCAGTGTTATTGGGGGCGCAGGGATCAGCGTTATGTGGAGGAGGGGGCGCAGGGATCAGTGTTATTGGGGGCGCAGGGATCAGCGTTATGTGGAGAAGGGGGGGCAGAGATCAGTGTTATTGGGGGCGCAGGGATCAGCGTTATGTGGAGGAGGGGGCGCAGGGATCAGCGTTATGTGGAGGAGGGGGAGCAGAGATCAGTGTTATGTGGAGAAGGGGGGGCAGGGATCAGTGTTATGTGGAGGAGGGGGCGCAGGGATCAGTGTTATTGGGGGGGGCGCAGGGATCAGTGTTATTGGGGGCGCAGGGATCAGCGTTATGTGGAGGAGGGGGCGCAGGGATCAGCGTTATGTGGAGAAGGGGGGGGCAGAGATCAGTGTGATTGGGGTGGCAGGGATCAGTGTTATTGGGGGGGCAGAGATCAGCGTTATGTGGAGGAGAGGGGCAGGGATCAGCGTTATGTGGAGAAGGGGGGGGCAGAGATCAGTGTGATTGGGGGGCAGGGATCAGTGTTATTGGGGGGGCAGGGATCAGTGTTATTGGGGGGGCAGGGATCAGTGTTATTGGGGGGGCAGGGATCAGTGTTATTGGGGGGCAGGGATCAGTGTTATTGGGGGGGCAGGGATCAGCGTTATGTGGAGGAGAGGGGCGCAGGGATCAGTGTTATTGGGGGGGCAGGCTCAGCGTTAGTGGGGGGCAGAGATGAGCATTATGTGGAGGAGGGGGCGCAGGGATCAGTGTTATATGGAGGAGAGGGGCGCAGGGATCAGTGTTATTGGGGGCGCAGGCTCAGCATTAGTGGGGGGCAGAGATGAGCATTATGTAGAGGAGGGGGTGCAGGGATCAGTGTTATTGGGGGGGCAGGGATCAGCGTTATGTGGAGGAGGGGGCGCAGGGATCAGCGTTATGTGGAGAAGGGGGGGGGCAGAGATCAGTGTTATTGGGGTGGCAGGGATCAGTGTTATTGGGGGGGCAGAGATCAGCGTTATGTGGAGGAGAGGGGCGCAGGGATCAGTGTTATTGGGGGCGCAGGGATCAGTGTTATGTGGAGGAGGGGGCGCAGGGATCAGTGTTATATGGAGGAGAGGGGCGCAGGGATCAGTGTTATTGGGGGCGCAGGGATCAGTGTTATGTGGAGGAGGGGGGGCGCAGGGATCAGTGTTATATGGAGGAGAGGGGCGCAGGGATCAGTGTTATTGGGGGCGCAGGGATCAGTGTTATATGGAGGAGAGGGGCGCAGGGATCAGTGTTATTGGGGGCGCAGGGATCAGTGTTATATGGAGGAGAGGGGCGCAGAGATCAGTGTTATGTGGAGGAGGGGGGGCAGGGATCAGTGTTATGTGGAGGAGGGGGGGCGCAGGGATCAGTGTTATTGGGGGCGCAGGGATCAGTGTTATTGGGGGCGCAGGCTCAGCATTAGTGGGGGGCAGAGATGAGCATTATGTAGAGGAGGGGGCGCAGGGATCAGCATTATTGGGGGCGCAGGAATCAGCATTATTGGGGGGGCAAGGATCAGCATTATTTGGGGCGCAGGGATCAGTGTTATTCGGGGGGCAGAGATCAGCAATATTGGGGGCGCAGGAATCAGCATTATTGGGGGCGCAGGGATCAGCATTATTGGGGGCGCAGGGATCAGCATTATTGGGGGCGCAGGGATCAGTGTTATTCTGGGGGCAGAGATCAGCAATACTATTGCTTTATCCGGGGAGCAGTAGTAGTAGTGACAGGGCGCTCACCTCTCTCTCGGCCTCCTCCTGGTAGCGGGCAGCACTCAGCAGCTCCTGCAGCTCTCTCCTCACCACCTCCCGGTTGGCGCAGGCGCCCAGGCTGCTCCCAATACATTTATACAGGAAACTCTGGGAACCACAAAACACAACATGTCGCCCCCTGCTGGGTACAGACCCCATTACCCATTGTCCTCACTCCCAGAACACCTGCCATCACCACCACCAGAACCACCACCACCACCGCAATCACATTCATCACCACCACCACCACCACCACCAGAACAGCCACCACCACCACCAGAACAGCCACCATCACCACCGCCATCACAACAACCACCACCACCAGAACAGCCACCATCACCACCACCGCAATCACAACCACCACCACCACCAGAACCGCCACCATCACCACCATTGCAATCACAACCACCACCACCAGAACAGCCACCACCACCACCAGAACCGCCACCATCACCACCACCAGAACAGCCACCATCCCCACCACCGCAATCACAACCATCACCACCACCAGAACTGCCACCACCACCACCAGAACAGCCACCACCAGAACAGCCACCATCACCACCACCGCAATCACAACCACCACCACCAGAACAGCCACCACCACCACCAGAACCGCCACCATCACCACCACCGCAATCACAACCACCACCACCACAATCACAACCACCACCACCACAATCACAACCATCACCACCACCAGAACCGCCACCACCAGAACAGCCACCACCACCACCAGAACAGCCACCATCACCACCGCCATCACAACAACCACCACCACCAGAATCGCCACCACCACCAGAAAAGCCACCATCACAACAACCACCACCACCAGAACAGACACCACCACCGCAATCACAACCACCACCACCACCAGAACCGCCACCATCACCACCATTGCAATCACAACCACCACCACCAGAATAGCCACCACTACCACCACCAGAACCGCCACCATCACCACCACCGCAATCACAACCACCACCACCAGAACAGCCACCATCCCCACCACCGCAATCACAACCACCACCAGAACAGCCACCACCACCAGAAGAGCCACCATCACAACCACCACCACCAGAACAGCCACCATCACCACCACCGCCATCACAACAACCACCACCTCCAGAACAGCCACCATCACCACCACCGCCATCACAACAATCACCACCAGAACAGCCACCATCACCACCGCTATCACAACAACCACCACCACCAGAACAGCCACCATCACCACCACCGCCATCACAACAACCACCACAACAGCCACCATCACCACCAGAACAGCCACCATCACCACCACCATCACAACAATCACCAACAGAACAGCCACCACCACCACAACAGCCACCATCACCACCACAACAGCCACCATCACCACCACAACAACCACCACCATCACCACAACAACCACCACCACCAGAACAGCTACCATCACAACAACCACCAGAACAGCCACCATCACCACCAGAACAGCCACCATCACCACCGCCATCACAACCACCACCACCAGAACAGCCATCACCACCACCACCAGAACAGCCACCACCACCGCCATCACAACAACCACCATCACCACCACCGCCATCACAACAACCACCACAACAGCCACCACCACCGGCATCACAACCACCACCACCGCCATCACAACCACCACCACCAGAACAGCCATCACCACCACCGCCATCACAACCACCACCACCACCAGAACAGCCACCATCACCACCACCACCAAAACAGCCACCACCACCACCACCACCAGAACAGCCACCATCACCACCAGAACAGCCACTATCACCACCGCCATCACAACAACCACCACCACCAGAACAGCCACCACCACCACCAGCGCCATCACCACCACCACCAGAACAGCCATCACCGCCATCACAACCACCACCACCAGAACAGCCATCACCACCACCACCAGAACAGCCACCACCACCACCAGAACAGCCACCATCACCACCGCCATCACAACAACCACCACCACCAGAACAGCCATCACCACCACCACCAGAACAGCCACCATCACCACCACAGACACAACCAGGGAGTCGGTAAACCGCAGCTCCGACTCCAACTCCTGAATTGTATCAGGACTGGCTTAGACTCCAACTCCGACTCCTTGATAAATGGCCGGTCATATACCAGGGGAGTTATCTATCACACTGACTGAGGGAATATATACTGTATATACAGCAGCTTCTCCTGTGGGTGCAGCCAGTCTCCAGCCTCCATGTCCTGAACTACTCACAACTAGACTAGATGGAGCAGGGGGTCTTTTCCTGCTGACATTTTCTATGTTTCTAACTAATATTCACCACAGAAACACTAACACTGCCAGATACATGTGATATAGAGGTCACACATAGTGATATAGAGAGGTCACACATAGTGATATAGAGAGGGGTCACACATAGTGATATAGAGGGGTCACACATAGTGATATAGAGAGGTCACACATAGTGATATAGAGAGGGGTCACACATAGTGATATAGAGAGGGGTCACACATAGTGATATAGAGAGGGGTCACACATAGTGATATATAGAGAGGGGTCACACATAGTGATATAGAGAGGGGTCACACATAGTGATATAGAGAGGGGTCACACATAGTGATATAGAGGGGTCACACATAGTGATATAGAGAGGGGTCACACAGTGATATAAAGAGGGGTCACACATAGTGATATAGAGAGGGGTCACACACAGTGATATAGAGAGAGGTCACACATAGTGATATAGAGAGGGGTCACACATAGTGATATAGAGAGGGGTCACACATAGTGATATAGAGAGGGGTCACACATAGTGATATATAGAGAGGGGTCACACATAGTGATATAGAGAGGGGTCACACATAGTGATATAGAGAGGGGCTACACTACTTATGTCTCCTCCTCCTCCTCCTCTATATTACACAGGATATCTCCATATTACACTGCTGCTCATATACAGTCATCCAGCATCCAGGAAGAGACCAGCACAGATCTCCCCCCGCACAATGGACTCTTCCAGCTCAGGAACAACCTGCCAAATAGTGACCAACAACCTCTCCCCGACCACCCTTATGTAATAGGGCCAGTGTCCTATTACTGCTATATTCCCCGACCACCCTTATGTAATAGGGCCAGTGTCCTATTACTGATATATTCCCCGACCACCCTTATGTAATAGGGCCAGTGTCCTATTACTGATATATTCCCCGACCACCCTTATGTAATAGGGCCAGTGTCCTATTAGAATGTTGCTCATAATATAAATTCATGAGCAAAACTTGTAAAATTCATATTAAAATACAATTCTACATTTTTTAAAGATTTTTTTAAAGCTGGAGTCGGAGTCGGAACATTTTTTTCCAACTCAGACTCAGACTCCAACTCCAGCCGAAACTAGCCCCAACTCCACAAATCCGACTCCACAGCCCTGATCACAACAACCATCACCAGAACAGACACCAACACAACAACCATAACTATCACCACCACAACAGCCACCATCATCCCCTCCACCACCGGCAGCAGCACAGCCACCATCATCCTCTCCACCACCGGCAGCAGCACAGCCACCATCATCCCCTCCACCACCGGCAGCAGCAGCACAGCCACCATCATCCCCACCACCAGCAGCAGCACAGCCACCATCATCCCCTCCACCACCAGCAGCTGCACAGCCATCATCATCTCCTCCAGCAGCAGCACAGCCACCATCATCCCCTCCACCACCAGCACAGCCACCAGCAGCAGCACAGCCACCATCATCTCCTCCACCAGCAGCAGCACAGCCACCATCATCTCCTCCACCAGCAGCACAGCCACCATCATCTCCTCCACCAGCAACAGCAGCACAGCCACCATCATCTCCTCCACCAGCAGCAGCACAGCCACCATCATCTCCTCCACCAGCAGCAGCACAGCCACTATCATCTCCTCCACCAGCAGCACAGCCACCATCATCTCCTCCACCAGCAGCAGCACAGCCACCATCATCTCCTCCACCAGCAGCAGCAGCACAGCCACCATCATCTCCTCCACCAGCAGCAGCAGCACAGCCACCATCATCTCCTCCACCAGCAGCAGCAGCACAGCCACTATCATCTCCTCCACCAGCAGCACAGCCACCATCATCTCCTCCACCAGCAGCAGCACAGCCACCATCATCTCCTCCACCAGCAGCAGCAGCACAGCCACCATCATCTCCTCCACCAGCAGCAGCAGCACAGCCACTATCATCTCCTCCACCAGCAGCACAGCCACCATCATCTCCTTCACCAGCAGCAGCACAGCCACCATCATCTCCATCACCAGCAGCAGCAGCACAGCCACCATCATCTCCTCCACCAGCAGCAGCACAGCCACCATCATCTCCTCCACCAGCAGCACAGCCACCATCATCTCCTCCACCAGCAGCACAGCCACCATCATCTCCTCCACTAGCAGCAGCAGCACAGCCACCATCATCTCCTCCACTAGCAGCAGCAGCACAGCCACCAGCACCTCCTCCACCACCATCTCCTCCACCACCACCAGCAGCACAGCCACAATTATCCCCTCCATTACCAGCAGCAGCAGCACAGCCACCATCATCCCCTCCATCACCAGCAGCCACCATCATCCCCTCCATGACCACCGGCAGCAGCAGCCACCATCATCCCCCCCATGACCAGCAGCAGCACAGCGACCATTATCCCCTCCATCACCAGCAGTCACCATCATCCCCCCCATGACCACCAGCAGCAGCAGCCACCATCATCCCCCCCCATGACCAGCAGCAGCACAGCGACCATTATCCCCTCCATCACCAGCAGCCACGATCATCCCCCCCCATGACCAGCAGCAGCACAGCCACCATCATCTCCTCCACCACCAGCAGCAGCACAGCGACCATCATCCCCTCCATCACCAGCAGCCACCATCATCCCCCCCCCATGACCAGCAGCAGCACAGCCACCATCATCTCCTCCACCACCAGCAGCAGCAGCAAAGCCATCATCCCCTCCATCACCAGCAGCAGCAGCCACCATCATGCCCTCCATCACCAGCAGCACAGCCACCATCATCTCCTCCACCACCACCACCAGCAGCCACCATCATCCCCTCCATCACCAGCAGCAGCAGCCACCATCATCCCCTCCATCACCAGGAGCAGCAGCCACCATCATCCCCTCCATCACCAGCAGCAGCAGCCACCATCATCCCCTCCATCACCAGCAGCCACCATCATCCCCTCCATCACCAGCAGCCACCATCATCCCCTCCATCACCAGCAGCAGCAGCCACCATCATCTCCTCCATTAACAGAAGCAGCAGCCACCATCATCTCCTCCATTAACAGAAGCAGCAGCCACCATCATCCCCTCCATCACCAGCAGCCACCATCATCCCCTCCATCACAAGCAGCAGCAGCCACCATCATCCCCTCCATCACCAGCAGCAGCAGCCACCATCATTTCATCCATCACCACCACCAGCAGCCACCATCATCCCCTCCATCACCAGCAGCAGCACAGCCACCATCATCTCCTCCATTAACAGAAGCAGCACAGCCACTATCATCCCATCCACCACCAGCAGCAGAATTACCTTCCCCCCCAGGACCACAGAATGTTGCCCACCTTCTCCAGCGCAGAGTTGTTGTAGCCGATCAGCTGTTTTCTCATCTCCTGCGACAGCTGACAGATCCAGGCATCATCCGACACAGCCTGCAGCGAGCCCACCAGGAGCTGAGAGAGTGTACAGGATCATTAGTATGGAAGAATCCGGCATCATACAGACCTCTCACCCCCCCTCCCCCCCGGCATCATACAGACCCTAGACTCTCCCAGCATCATACATACCCCAGATCACCTAGCATCATACAGACCTCTCACCCCTACAGTATCATACAGACCCCATATCTCCCCCCCCCCCCGCATCATACAGACCCCAGACCTCCCCCCAGCATCATACAGACCTCCCCCCAGCATCATACAGACCACCCCCAGCATCATACAGACCTCCCCCCAGCATCATACAGACCTCTCACCCCTACAGTATCCTACAGACCCCAGATCTCCCCCCCCCCGCATCATACAGACCCCAGACCTCCCCCCAGCATCATACAGACCCCAGACCTCCCCCCAGCATCATACAGACCACCCCCAGCATCATACAGACCACCCCCAGCATCATACAGACCTCCCCCCAGCATCATACAGACCTCTCACCCCTACAGTATCCTACAGACCCCAGATCTCCCCCCCCCGCATCATACAGACCCCAGACCTCCCCCCAGCATCATACAGACCCCAGACCTCCCCCCAGCATCATACAGACCCCCCCAGCATCATACAGACCTCCCCCCAGCATCATACAGACCTCCCCCCAGCATCATACAGACCTCCCCCCAGCATCATACAGACCTCCCCCCAGCATCATACAGACCTCCCCCCAGCATTATACAGACCTGCCCCCAGCATCATACAGACCTCCCCCCAGTATTATACAGACCTCCCCCCAGCATCATACAGACCTCCCCCCAGCATCATACAGACCTCCCCCCAGCATTATACAGACCTCCCCCCAGCATCATACAGACCTCCCCCCAGCATTATACAGACCTCCCCCCAGCATCATACAGACCTCCCCCCAGCATCATACAGACCTCCCCCCAGCATCATACAGACCCCGGCCCCCCACCTTCAGTAGGCGCTCCTCCCACACTGTCTGCTGATGAAGCTTCTCAGATGTTTCTTCTAGACAAGCAGAAAAATGAGAGAAGAGTCAGGAGAAGGTGAACGGGGTCTGTGTCTCCCTGCTGTATCTGTGACAACCGTCCCAATTGCCCTCAGTTTGTTACAGATTTGTTACCGACTATTTAGTCTAAAACCCCCCTCCCCTCCCCCCCCCAATCTAGTCTGCACCCCCCCTCCCCTCCCCCATCTAGTCTGCACCCCCCCTCCTCCATCTAGTCTCCCCCCCCCCCCCTCTAGTCTGCTGGAGACAGGTCCCCCCCAATATACATCATGTGACCGTCCTGCTTGAGATGGGGCCCCCCATATACATCATGTGACCGTCCTGCTGGAGACGGGGCCCCCCATATACATCACCTGACCGTCCTGCTGAGGACGGGGCCCCCCATATACATCATGTGACCGTCCAGCTGGAGACGGGGCCCCCCATATACATCACGTGACGGTCCTGCTGAAGACGGTCCCCCCCCATATACATCACGTGACAGTCCTGCTGAAGACGGGGGCCCCCCTCTATACAGAGGAGGGAGAGACCCCCAGAGCGATTCCCACCTTCCAGGTACTGTAGCAGAGGGGGGATCTCCTGCTCCCAGCACTGCCCGATGGTCGGGTGTATATTCATCTGCATGACGGACAGGAGGCGGAGAGCGGCGCCGTTCCTGCCATCTCCGGGTTCCAAGGAGGCTGAGACCACCTGCAGAGTGAGGAGACATCACTACATCCCCATCATCCGCTCAGCATCACTCCAGGGGGAGACGTCTATACAACTTACCAGGAGACGAGCAAACAAAGCATGCGGGGACGGCAGGGTCACTGCGGAGAGGGAAAAGAGAACCATTACAGGGAACAGCCGGGCTGCAGGGGAGGGGGGGCACGTGGCACTAACTATAGGGGGAGGGCACACGGCACTACCTCCTGGGGAGAAGGGGGGGGGTACACGGCACTACCTCTGAGGGAGGGGTACACAGAACTACCTCCTGGGGAGAAGGGGGGGGGTACACGGCACTACCTCTGAGGGAGGGGTACACAGAACTACCTCCTGGGGAGAAGGGGGGGGGGGGTACACGGCACTACCTCTGAGGGAGGGGTACACAGAACTACCTCCTGGGGAGAAGGGGGGGGGGGGGGGGGTACACGGCACTACCTCTGAGGGAGGGGTACACAGAACTACCTCCTGGGGAGAAGGGAGGGGGGGGGTACACGGCACTACCTCTGAGGGAGGGGTACACAGAACTACCTCCTGGGGAGAAGGGGGGGGGGGGTACACGGCACTACCTCTGAGGGAGGGGTACACAGAAGTACCTCCTGGGAAGGAGGGGCACACGGAACTACCTCCTGGGGAGAAGGGGGGGGTACACGGCACTACCTCTGAGGGAGGGGTACACAGAACTACCTCCTGGGGAGAAGGGGGGGGGGGTACACGGCACTACCTCTGAGGGAGGGGTACACAGAACTACCTCCTGGGGAGAAGGGGGGGGGGGTACACGGCACTACCTCTGAGGGAGGGGTACACAGAACTACCTCCTGGGGAGAAGGGGGGGGGGGTACATACCTCCTACTAGGGGGGTGACCCCGGTACGCACCGTTCACATTGTAGTTGATGAGGAAGCGCTCCACGCCCTCTTCCAGCTTTCTCTGGCTCAGGTGCACCAGGCTCTTACACACCGGGGTCAGCGCGTTGGTGAACTGTACAGGGACCACAAACTCCAGGAGGTGGGGCCACAGGATCTGTAAGGGGAACCCCGAAACCTGTATAACTAAGACCACACTGCCCCCACCCTGTACACAGACTCCCTCAGTGCATGATGTGCCCTTTAACCCCTTCCTGTCCGTGTAATAGAGAGGGATCAGCACGGAGCAGGAGATAGCAGAAGATTGTAGGGTCTGTCCCTGCATTGGGGTCCGGTCCTACGAGTGACTGACAGGGAACGCCCAAACGTTTTCCCGGATGATCGCGGTCACATTCATACGGCCAGGACTCACATTGGTCATGCGCTCCACCGTGGTGCTGATCAGGTACAGGGTGTTGATGCTGATCCGCCGGACACTTTCCTCTGTGACTTCTTCCTGCTCAGAGCTCTGCCGCCGCACCTGACAAGAGAAGAAACTGTGTGACGGCGGGAAGTATGGGAGGGGAGACCACCGAAGAGCAGAGCCCCCACACGGGATCAGCCCCGCACCCCACACATCTTACCGAGGAATCGGGACACAACACAGACGGGATCAGCCCCGCACCCCACACATCTTACCGAGGAATCGGGAGACAGCACAGACGGGATCAGCCCCGCACCCCACACATCTTACTGAGGAATCGTGAGACAACACAGGCGGGATCAGCCCCGCACCCCACACATCTTACAGAGGAATCGGGAGACAGCACAGACGGGATCAGCCCCGCACCCCACACATCTTCCTGAGGAATCGGGACACAACACAGACGGGATCAGCCCCGCACCCCACACATCTTACAGAGGAATCGGGAGACAGCACAGACGGGATCAGCCCCGCACCACACACATCTTACCGAGGTATCCGGAGACAGACAGCACAGACGGGATCAGCCCCGCACCCCACACATCTTACCGAGTTATCCGGAGACAGCACAGACGGGATCAGCCCCGCACCCCACACATCTTACTGAGGAATCGTGAGACAACACAGACGGGATCAGCCCCGCACCCCACACATCTTACCGAGGTATCCGGAGACAGCACAGACGGGATCAGCCCCGCACCACACACATCTTACCGAGGAATCGGGAGACAGCACACACGGGATCAGCCCCGCACCACACACATCTTACCGAGGTATCCGGAGACAGCACAGACGGGATCAGCCCCGCACCCCACACATCTTACCGAGTTATCCGGAGACAGCACAGACGGGATCAGCCCCGCACCCCACACATCTTACCGAGGAATCGGGAGACAGCACAGACGGGATCAGCCCCGCACCCCACACATCTTACTGAGGTATCCGAAGACAGCACAGACGGGATCAGCCCCGCACCCCACACATCTTACCGAGGTATCCGAAGACAGCACAGACGGGATCAGCCCCGCACCCCACACATCTTACCGAGGTATCTGGAGACAGCACAGACGGGATCAGCCCCGCACCCCACACATCTTACCGAGGTATCTGGAGACAGCACAGACGGGATCAGCCCCGCACCCCACACATCTTACCGAGGAATCGGGACACAACACAGACGGGATCAGCCCCACACCCCACACATCTTACCGAGGAATCGGGAGACAACACAGACGGGATCAGCCCCGCACCCCACACATCTTACAGAACTATCCGGAGACAGCACAGACGGATCAGCCCCGCACCCCACACATCTTACTGAGGAATCGGGAGACAACACAGACGGGATCAGCCCCGCACCTCACACATCTTACCGAGTTATCCGGAGACAGCACAGACGGGATCAGCCCCGCACCCCACACATCTTACAGAACTATCCGGAGACAGCACAGACGGGATCAGCCCCGCACCACACACATCTTACAGAACTATCCAGAGACAGCACAGACGGGATCAGCCCCGCACCCCACACATCTTACTGAGGAATCGGGAGACAACACAGACGGGATCAGCCCCGCACCCCACACATCTTACTGAGGTATCCGGAGACAGCACAGACGGGATGAGCCCCGCACCCCACACATCTTACAGAGTTATCCGGAGACAGCACAGACGGGATCAGCCCCGCACCCCACACAACTTACCGAGGTATCCGGAGACAGCACAGACGGGATCAGCCCCGCACCACACACATCTTACCGAGGTATCCGGAGACAGCACAGACGGGATCAGCCCCGCACCCCACACATCTTACTGAGGAATCGGGAGACAACACAGACGGGATCAGCCCCGCACCTCACACATCTTACCGAGTTATCCGGAGACAGCACAGACGGGATCAGCCCCGCACCCCACACATCTTACCGAGGTATCCGAAGACAGCACAGACGGGATCAGCCCCGCACCACACACATCTTACCGAGGAATCGGGACACAACACAGACGGGATCAGCCCCGCACCCCACACATCTTACCGAGGAATCGGGAGACAACACAGACGGGATCAGCCCCGCACCCCACACATCTTACAGAACTATCCAGAGACAGCACAAGCGGGATCAGCCCCGCACCACACACATCTTACCGAGGAATCGGGAGACAGCACAGACGGGATCAGCCCCGCACCCCACACATCTTACTGAGGTATCCGAAGACAGCACAGACGGGATCAGCCCCGCACCCCACACATCTTACCGAGGAATCGGGACACAACACAGACGGGATCAGCCCCGCACCCCACACATCTTACTGAGGAATCGGAGACAGCACAGACGGGATCAGCCCCGCACCCCACACATCTTACCGAGGTATCCGGAGACAGCACAGACGGGATCAGCCCCGCACCACACACATCTTACCGAGGTATCCGGAGACAGCACAGACGGGATCAGCCCCGCACCACACACATCTTACAGAACTATCCGGAGACAGCACAGACGGGATGAGCCCCGCACCCCACACATCTTACCGAGGAATCGGAGACAGCACAGACGGGATGAGCCCCGCACCCCACACATCTTACCGAGGAATCGGAGACAGCACAGACGGGATCAGCCCCGCACCACACACATCTTACCGAGGAATCGGATACAGCACAGACGGGATCAGCCCCGCACCCCACACATCTTACCGAGGTATCCGGAGACAGCACAGACGGGATCAGCCCCGCACCCCACACATCTTACCGAGGTATCCGGAGACAGCACAGACGGGATCAGCCCCGCACCCCACACATCTTACCGAGGTATCCGGAGACAGCACAGACAGGATAAGCCCCGCACCACACACATCTTACAGAACTATCCGGAGACAGCACAGACGGGATCAGCCCCGCACCACACACATCTTACAGAACTATCCGGAGACAGCACAGACGGGATCAGCCCCGCACCACACACATCTTACCGAGGTATCCGGAGACAGCACAGGCGGAATCAGCCCCGCACCCCACACATCTTACCGAGGTATCCGGAGACAGACAGCACAGACGGGATCAGCCCCGCACCCCACACATCTTACCGAGGTATCCGGAGACAGCACAGACGGGATCAGCCCCGCACCTCACACATCTTACCGAGGTATCCGGAGACAGCACAGACGGGATCAGCCCCGCACCCCACACATCTTACCGAGGTATCCGGAGACAGCACAGACGGGATCAGCCCCGCACCTCACACATCTTACCGAGGTATCCGGAGACAGCACAGACGGGATCAGCCCCGCACCACACACATCTTACCGAGGTATCCGGAGACAGCACAGACGGGATCAGCCCCGCACCACACACATCTTACCGACCTATCCGGAGACAGCACAGACGGGATCAGCCCCGCACCACACACATCTTACAGAACTATCCGGAGACAGCACAGACGGGATGAGCCCCGCACCCCACACATCTTACCGAGGAATCGGAGACAGCACAGACGGGATGAGCCCCGCACCCCACACATCTTACCGAGGAATCGGAGACAGCACAGACGGGATCAGCCCCGCACCACACACATCTTACCGAGGAATCGGATACAGCACAGACGGGATCAGCCCCGCACCACACACATCTTACCGAGGTATCCGGAGACAGCACAGACGGGATCAGCCCCGCACCCCACACATCTTACCGAGGTATCCGGAGACAGCACAGACGGGATCAGCCCCGCACCCCACACATCTTACCGAGGTATCCGGAGACAGCACAGACAGGATAAGCCCCGCACCACACACATCTTACAGAACTATCCGGAGACAGCACAGACGGGATCAGCCCCGCACCTCACACATCTTACAGAACTATCCGGAGACAGCACAGACGGGATCAGCCCCGCACCACACACATCTTACCGAGGTATCCGGAGACAGCACAGGCGGAATCAGCCCCGCACCCCACACATCTTACCGAGGTATCCGGAGACAGACAGCACAGACGGGATCAGCCCCGCACCCCACACATCTTACCGAGGTATCCGGAGACAGCACAGACGGGATCAGCCCCGCACCTCACACATCTTACCGAGGTATCCGGAGACAGCACAGACGGGATCAGCCCCGCACCCCACACATCTTACCGAGGTATCCGGAGACAGCACAGACGGGATCAGCCCCGCACCTCACACATCTTACCGAGGTATCCGGAGACAGCACAGACGGGATCAGCCCCGCACCACACACATCTTACCGAGGTATCCGGAGACAGCACAGACGGGATCAGCCCCGCACCACACACATCTTACCGAGGTATCCGGAGACAGCACAGACGGGATCAGCCCCGCACCACACACATCTTACCGAGGTATCCGGAGACAGCACAGACGGGATCAGCCCCGCACCCCACACATCTTACCGAGGTATCCGGAGACAGCACAGACGGGATCAGCCCCGCACCACACACATCTTACCGAGGTATCTGGAGACAGCACAGACGGGATCAGCCCCGCACCACACACATCTTACCGAGGAATCGGGAGACAGCACAGACGGGATCAGCCCCGCACCCCACACATCTTACAGAACTATCCGGAGACAGCACAGACGGGATCAGCCCCGCACCCCACACATCTTACCGAGGTATCTGGAGACAGCACAGACGGGATCAGCCCCGCACCCCACACATCTTACCGAGGTATCTGGAGACAGCACAGACGGGATCAGCCCCGCACCCCACACATCTTACAGAACTATCCGGAGACAGCACAGACGGGATCAGCCCCGCACCACACACATCTTACCGAGGTATCCGGAGACAGCACAGGCGGAATCAGCCCCGCACCCCACACATCTTACCGAGGTATCCGGAGACAGACAGCACAGACGGGATCAGCCCCGCACCCCACACATCTTACAGAACTATCCGGAGACAGCACAGACGGGATCAGCCCCGCACCCCACACATCTTACCGAGGTATCCGGAGACAGACAGCACAGACGGGATCAGCCCCGCACCCCACACATCTTACCGAGGTATCCGGAGACAGCACAGACGGGATCAGCCCCGCACCCCACACATCTTACCGAGGTATCCGGAGACAGCACAGACGGGATCAGCCCCGCACCCCACACATCTTACAGAGGTATCCGGAGACAGCACAGACGGGATCAGCCCCGCACCCCACACATCTTACAGAGTGATAAGGCTAGGTGATGTGATTCTACCTGCTTACACCGTACCTGTGGGACTACACCTATATATATAGGTCCCTGAATCAGTGCGTGATCAGAGCGATCAGAGATGGTCTGGAAGAAGGAGAGGAATGCAGCACGCCAATGAGCAAAGATCCTTCAACTTACATCGTAGCCACAATACAGATGTAAGAAAGAGACCCTGTTATGGAAACAATTTATGGTAAACAACACGTTGTATCAGCCTGACTGCACAGGACAGGAAGCTGCTGACCACCTATGGACTGACCTATCAGAGTGTGACATGTATGTGTCTTGTGACTTGAAACCCCGCCTGTATTGAAAGTTTATAAATTTCATGTGAATACACTGCGCATGAGTAGTAGTGCCCTATATTCTGTCTATAAAAGTTAACACAAAACAATAAAGGGGGCGCTTACTGATAGGGATAATTTTATGATTCTAATGTCTGGGAAATTCCTCTTCCCTCGAGACTTCGGATACATGGAGACAATAAGGAATTTTCTAATGATGAACTATGTCTCACAAGTCCTTATCAGTTTCAAGGACATTCCCTGAACAAACCTGACTGTTTGTTACATTTGGGCACTGGGAATCATCCTTTATCATCAGTGCAAGGAACGTATTGTTCTAACCTTCTCATACGTTATTCCACCTTGACTGCGCAGGACAGGAAGCTGCTGACCATCTGTGGATTTGACCTATGAAAGTGTGACATGTATGTGTCTTGTGACTTAAGACCCCTCCTGTGTTGAGAGTTTACATACTTTATATGAATACACTACACATGAGTAGTACCACCCCATTATCTGTCTATAAAAATTAACACACATCAATAAAGGGGGCGCTTCCCAATCTTACATTACTGATACGTACATCAGATGTCTGTGTCCGTGATTTTAAGGTTTAAGCAGAACTGCAGCTGCTATATAGATATATTTGAAACCATCCTCTACCTGGGTATTTGACTTTTCTCCATAGAGATGGGTCAACATCTAAATTTAACCTTAACACTTCCCAAACTTCCGATACTGTTACGTACATCAGCTGTCTGGGTCTGTAATTTTAAGGTGTAAGCAGAACTGCAGCTGCTAACTCTAATCTGAAACCATCCTATCCTGGGGAGTGTCTGGCTTCATAAAGTCAGGCAAATTAAAAGTTAACCTTATCAATTGGCGCCAAAACAGGGACCCGACCACTTGCAAACTAGAACATGGAGAGACGGGACGTGGTGATTTATCAGCCATCGGATGCACAGATATATCTGGCCAGGTAAGAAAAACTTTTTTCTTACGTACTTTGTCTGCCTCAGAGTAGCGGATCTATCTAGATCCCGTCATCTGTGTTCTCTATATGTTTGCAATGTTGGGTCTGATTTGTTAGACAAAGAACTCTGTAACCCAGGATAGGACAAGGTTAAAGTGTTGCATTGCCGTCGCAAACTGTTGTGTGATTGAGATAAGCGGTTAGTAGATTTATGGTGAATTAATGAAAAGGGATTGCCGAACATGATCACTTCTACGTCCTTTCAGGGAGACTGTGATCAATGCTTAACCCTTGTAATACAGCATAACATCGAGAACAGGTGAATGTTGAGAACTGGAGAAGCGTAAGTGAAATAAGATCCCGTGAGTGGAATGTGTGTGCTCCTCCCGTGAATCCCCAGTGGACGGGAGCGAGAAGTGTGTCTGAGAGGAATAATGGGATAAGTATTGGGAACTAAGGCACGGTAAAAAGTGTCCTAGTCATCACAAGAGGATAGATAGCACAAACAGTAGGCTCATAACTTTTGGAGCAAACGAAATCCTGATAAGTGATCTCTGTCTCTAGTAGCGGGACTTGTACTGATACCATTACTTATATTCGCCCTTTGGATCGGATATAAGGTGTGCTTGTACTGGAGTAGAGAGCAGGTCAAAAGACCTGTGATTTACCCCCTTGCCCCCTAGGAGGAATTAGCAACGAGGGACAGTAGGTTGCTATAAAGCGTCGCTATAGTGTGTCACTATAAGCGGCTGGGCCTATAGTGGCTGTGCTTGGCAAGACCTAAGGTTTAGGTCTCGTCCCCAATACGCTACCTAGGGATTAGATGAGCAAGGAAGAGACAGTTATTCACTAAAAGAAGGGATCCCCAGTCTCCATAAGTAGTTTATGTGAAGCTGAGGAAGATAGTTAGCGATGGGCATGAGAAGATGCTGTTGACGACCTAACACAGATCTTTAGGAGGTTTGATATGAAGGCAGATACATGCCTTAGCCCCACCAACCTCTGGCTCTCTGACCAATACCTGGGAAACCCCTTACACTCCTGTACACACTTATTTTGGCTTGTGGGTAGGTAACCAGACCTATATGTAACATGCAGGGCAAATGGGTCCTTGGAATTTCCAGGAACCTTGGGGGTTAATCGAAGTACTATCCCTAAGGGGGAATCAAGGATTAGAGTTCTAAGAGAGGAGGGTGTGGAGTAGATAGATGAGAGCCAGAGGGTCAGACAGAAGGAAAACTTTCAGGATAATGGGTGGGAAGCACAGGTCCAGCTGGGTGGACATGTGCCGGTGACCAACAAGATCTAGATAAGACAGAATATTGTAGTGTGTGTGGCCGACCCAAGCCACATCATTATGTTACACCATTGTACCCAGTTTATATCTGTATACAAACCCCAGACCCTGCAAAAAGCCAACCTACCTCCAATGGTGGCGTATAGACCCAGATCCAGCAGGAGCCAACCTACCCCCAATGGTGGCATATAGACCCAGATCCAGCAGGAGCCAACCTACCTCCAATGGTGGCATATAGACCCAGATCCAGCAGGAGCCAACCTACCTCCAATGGTGGCTTATAGACCCAGATCCAGCAGGAGCCAACCTACCTCCAATGGTGGCATATAGACCCAGATCCAGCAGGAGCCAACCCACCCCCAATGGTGGCATATAGACCCAGATCCAGCAGGAGCCAACCCACCCCCAATGGTGGCATATAGACCCAGATCCAGCAGGAGCCAACCTACCCCCAATGGTGGCACATGAGGTATATAATCAGGCTCACAGAAGTTTATTATTTGTTTTCTTATTTTGTACAAGGTCCCCCACCAGCTCTGTGGGCTGCAGTAACACAAGCAATGCCCGGGTGGAGGATCTAAACTGGTTTCCATTTATTCAGATCACAAGCATGCAGAGTTAGGGAAAAACATGTCCCCTACACTATACATTGTTGTATTGCAGCATGTTTTACAAAACTGGTGACCCCCTTTAGAAGAGATAGTGAGGTTACAAAATGCTCATAATTTTCTATTGCCCCAATCATAAAACATGTAAAATGGCAACTTTATCCCTACTCCAGTTTTTTAGCTGACAATGTTGTAAAGTCCAAACTTTGGTATTTTTTTTTAGGCCCGAGTCACTTCTCTGGGACATTATATTACAATAATTACATTATTGTATTAAGGGGTTAATCACCTCACAGAGAAAAATACAACTGATTTCTGTGTTTGATATTTCAAATCTGAAAGACGAAAATGTAATTGAAAGCCCAAATTTTTATGAAAGTTTAAGAGTTGTCATTTTAGATAATCCCTGATTTCAAAGACGGACGACGCAAGACACAAGGATGTATGGTGACCACGCCGCATGACGTAACCCTATCCGAGGTGTGAGGACATTCACTGAGACATGTAAGATGGTTGGAGGCGACTGTGCAGAGGTCTATATGAAGCCCACCATTATGGGTTACTTGGCCGATTAGAGATTTTGTTGATCCCTGGGCTTACCAATAACTAAAAAAAAAAAAAAAAAAAACTGTTCAAAGAAGAAGAAAAGCTGCAATAGAGAGCGGCTGACGCAACGTTCAGGTTCACACAGTCAACTCCAGAGACCGATGATCGACAAAGCTGCCGATGCTGTGGTTTCCGGTCTCTTCCCAAGATAACCGCATAGAAAGCGTACAAGGGAATGGGGAGATGCTTCCGGTCTCTTCCTGAGGTAACCGTACATAGTATACAGGGGGATGGGGAGATGTTTCCGGTCTCTTTCTGAGGTAACCGAACATAGTATACAGGTGGAGGGGGGAGATGTTTCCGGTCTCTTCCTGAGGTAACCGTACATAGTGTACAGGTGGATGGGGAGATGTTTCCGGTCTCTTCCTGAGGTAACCGTACATAGTATACAGGGGGATGGGGAGATGTTTCCGGTCTCTTACTGAGGTAACCGTACATAGTATACAGGTGGATGGGGAGATGTTTCCGGTCTCTTCCTGAGGTAACCATACATAGTGTACAGGTGGATGGGGAGATGTTTCCGGTCTCTTCCTGAGGTAACCGTACATAGTATACAGGTGGATGGGAGATGTTTCCGGTCTCTCCCTGAGGTAACCGTACATAGTGTACAGGTGGAGGGGGAGATGTTTCCGGTCTCTTCCTGAGGTAACCGTACATAGTATACAGGTGGAGGGGGAGATGTTTCCGGTCTCTTCCTGAGGTAACCGTACATAGTATACAGGTGGATGGGGAGATGTTTCCGGTCTCTTCCTGAGGTAACTGTACATAGTATACAGGGGGATGGGGAGATGTTTCCAGTCTCTTCCTGAGGTAACCGTACATAGTATACAGGGGGATGGGGAGATGTTTCCGGTCTCTTCCTGAGGTAACCGTACATAGTATACAGGTGGAGGGGAGATGTTTCCGATCTCTTCCTGAGGTAACCGTACATAGTATATAGGTGGATGGGGAGATGTTTCCGGTCTCTTCCTGAGGTAACCGTACATAGTATACAGGTGGATGGGGAGATGTTTCCGGTCTCTTCCTGAGGTAACCGTACATAGTGTACAGGTGGATTGGGAGATGTTTCCGGTCTTTTCCTGAGGTAACCGTACATAGTGTACAGGTGGATGGGAGATGTTTCCGGTCTCTTACTGAGGTAACCGTACATAGTATACAGGTGGGGGGGGGGGAGATGTTTCCGGTCTCTTCCTGAGGTAACCGTACATAGTGTACAGGTGGATGAGGAGAGGTTTCCGGTCTCTTCCTGAGGTAACCGTACATAGTGTACAGGTGGATGGGGAGAGGTTTCCAGTCTCTTCCTGAGGTAACCGTACATAGTATACAGGTGGAGGGGAGATGTTTCCGGTCTCTTCCTGAGGTAACCGTACATAGTGTACAGGTGGATGGGGAGATGTTTCCAGTCTCTTCCTGAGGTAACCGTACATAGTATACAGGTGGATGAGGAGATGTTTCCGGTCTCTTCCTGAGGTAACTGTACATAGTATACAGGTGGATGAGGAGAGGTTTCCGGTCTCTTCCTGAGGTAACCGTACATAGTATACAGGGGGATGGGGAGATGCGTCCAGTCTCTTCCTGAGGTAACTGTACATAGTATACAGGTGGATGGGGAGATGTTTCCGGTCTCTTCCTGAGGTAACCGTACATAGTGTACAGGTGGATGGGGAGATGTTTCCGGTCTCTTCCTGAGGTAACCGTACATAGTGTACAGGTGGATGGGGAGATGTTTCCGGTCTGTTCCTGAGGTAACCGAACATAGTATACAGGTGGAGGGGGAGATGTTTCCGGTCTCTTCCTGAGGTAACCGTACATAGTGTACAGGTGGATGGGGAGATGTTTCCGGTCTCTTCCTGAGGTAACCGTACATAGTATACAGGTGGAGGGGGAGATGTTTCCGGTCTCTTCCTGAGGTAACCGTACATAGTATACAGGTGGAGGGGGAGATGTTTCCGGTCTCTTCCTGAGGTAACCGTACATAGTATACAGGTGGATGGGGAGATGTTTCCGGTCTCTTCCTGAGGTAACCGTACATAGTATACAGGTGGATGGGGAGATGTTTCCGGTCTCTCCCTGAGGTAACCGTACATAGTGTATAGGGGGATGGGGAGATTTTTCCGGTCTCTTCCTGAGGTAACCGTACATAGTGTACAGGTGGATGGGGAGATGTTTCCGGTCTCTTCCTGAGGTAACTGTACATAGTATATAGGTGGATGGGGAGATGTTTCCGGTCTCTTCCTGAGGTAACCGTACATAGTATACAGGTGGATGGGGAGATGTTTCCGGTCTCTCCCTGAGGTAACCGTACATAGTGTATAGGGGGATGGGGAGATTTTTCCGGTCTCTTCCTGAGGTAACTGTACATAGTGTAGAGGTGGAGGGGGAGATGTTTCCGGTCTCTTCCTGAGGTAACCGTACATAGTATACAGGGGGATGGGAGATGTTTCCGGTCTCTTCCTGAGGTAACTGTACATAGTATACAGGTGGATGGGGAGATGTTTCCGGTCTCTCCCTGAGGTAACCGTACATAGTATACAGGGGGATGGGGAGATGTTTCCGGTCTCTTCCTGAGGTAACTGTACATAGTATATAGGGGGATGGGGAGATTTTTCCGGTCTCTTCCTGAGGTAACTGTACATAGTATATAGGTGGATGGGGAGATGTGGATCTTTCAAGGCGCCCCACCCTTTTCTGTTCAAAGGTTAGGGTTATGTTTGTGTGGTAGTAGTTCTCCCCCCCCCCCCTTTTTCTATTACTACAGGGGATGACAACATCTGGAGAGTCTGCCTAGCAACAGAACAACCTTCTGATTGGTGGATGCTGCTGAGCGGGATTATGGAGGTCTAAAAATAGAAATGTGTCCCTCCTTTTGATTGGCCATCCTTCAGAGAGCGGGAGTTCTGAATCTGTATTTATAGGGGAGCCGGCTCTGCCTGGTGTCAGTGAGAAGAAAGCTGCTCCCACCCGCCGTCCCTTTGTTTAATGACTTTCCTTCCTTGTGGTGGCACTTTGGTAGGTGGGGTATTGTCACCCTGCTCCCAGGCCGGGCAGGATATTACGGTTAAGCTATGGTTGGTTATTTATTTATTTATTTAATTCATTTTAAATATTTATTACATTTCTGCTTAACAATGTATTTGTTTACCCTTATTAAAGTGCCGCAGCCTTTTATTTCCAAATGTTTGTTTATTTCAAGGGGGTTGGGGGCTGCATATTCCGTGTTTGTTTTTAAGTCTTTTCCACAGATGAGCAGCGAAAAGCCAAGAAACCATCAGATGGAGAAGAGGACTTCATCCAACTGCTACAGGTGGCGTATATAGGTGTGACCTTACAGGAGGTATATATAGGTGTGTCCTTACAGGAGGTATATATAGGTATGTCCTTACAGGTGGTATATACAGGTATGTCCTTACAGGAGGTATATATAGGTATGTCCTTACAGGTGGCATATATAGGTGTGACCTTACAGGAGGTATATATAGGTGTGTCCTTACAGGTGGTATATATAGGTGTGTCCTTACAGGTGGCCTATATAGGTATGTCCTTACAGGTGGCATATATAGGTGTGTCCTTACAGGTGGCCTATACAGGTATGTCCTTACAGGTGGTAAATATAGGTGTGTCCTTACAGGTGGCCTATATAGGTATGTCCTTACAGGAGGTATATACAGGTATGTCCTTACAGGTGGTATATATAGGTGTGTCCTTACAGGAGGTATATATAGGTGTGTCCTTACAGGTGGTATATATAGGTGTGTCCTTACAGGTGGTATATATAGGTGTGTCCTTACAGGTGGCCTATATAGGTATGTCCTTACAGGTGGTCCATATAGGTAGGTCCTTACAGGTGGTATATATAGGTGTGTCCTTACAGGTGGTATATACAGGTATGTCCTTACAGGTGGTATATATAGGTGTGTCCTTATAGGTGGCCTATATAGGTGTGTCCTTACAGGTGGCCTGTATAGGTATGTCCTTACAGGTGGCATATATAGGTATGTCCTTACAGGTGGTATATACAGGTATGTCCTTACAGGTGGTGTATATACAGGTATGTCCTTACAGGTGGTATATATAGGTGTGTCCTTATAGGTGGCCTATATAGGTATGTCCTTACAGGTGGCATATATAGGTATGTCCTTACAGGTGGTATATACAGGTATGTCCTTACAGGTGGTGTATATACAGGTATGTCCTTACAGGTGGTATATATAGGTGTGTCCTTATAGGTGGCCTATATAGGTATGTCCTTACAGGTGGCATATATAGGTGTGTCCTTACAGGTGGCATATATAGGTGTGTCCTTACAGGGGGCATATATAGGTATGTCCTTACAGGTGGTGTATATATAGGTATGTCCTTACAGGTGGTATATACAGGTGTGTCCTTACAGGTGGTATATACAGGTGTGTCCTTACAGGTGGTATATACAGGTGTGTCCTTACAGGTGGTATATACAGGTGTGTCCTTACAGGTGGTATATACAGGTGTGTCCTTACAGGTGGTATATACAGGTGTGTCCTTACAGGTGGTATATACAGGTATGTCCTTACAGGTGGTATATACAGGTATGTCCTTACAGGTGGTATATATAGGTGTGACCTTACAGGAGGTATATATAGGTATGTCCTTACAGGAGGTATATATAGGTATGTCCTTACAGGTGGTATATATAGGTGTGTCCTTACAGGTGGTATATATAGGTATGTCCTTACAGGAGGTATATATAGGTGTGTCCTTACAGGAGGTATATATAGGTGTGTCCTTACAGGAGGTATATATAGGTGTGTCCTTACAGGTGGTATATATAGGTGTGTCCTTACAGGTGGTATATATAGGTGTGTCCTTACAGGTGGTATATATAGGTGTGTCCTTACAGGAGGTATATATAGGTATGTCCTTACAGGGGGCCTATATAGGTATGTCCTTACAGTTGGTATATACAGGTATGTCCTTACAGGTGGCCTATATAGGTATGTCCTTACAGTTGGTATATACAGGTATGTCCTTACAGGTGGCCTATATAGGTGTGTCCTTACAGGTGGTATATATAGGTGTGTCCTTACAGGTGGTATATAGACCCCTGTAAGGACATACCTGTATATACCACCTGTAAGGACACACCTATATATACCACCTGTAAGGACACACCTGTATAGACCCCTGTAAGGACATACCTGTATATAGGTGTGTCCTTACAGGTGGTATATATAGATATGTCCTTGTCTGTACTGGTGTCTTCTTTACAGGTCAGCCAAAGCTATGGGAGAGAACAAAGCCAATGTCTGAGGTGATACTAGTGGCCTATATATAACTGAGGCCAAGCGTCCGAGCGGCTGTAAAGAGGCCTGTCAGTCAAAGACAGGTCTAAGGATCCACAATAATGTTACTTACCAATACAGAAAGGATCATGTGATCAATTATTTTCATAAAAAGTGTGAAACCTTCGATGACGTATGGTATATACTTTGCTGTTATTTCTATGGTGGTTATTTTATGTGTAATATGTGATGATCACACACACACACACACACACACACACACAGACACCTCCACCACGCACGCACACACACAGACACATACATACACGCACACACACACACAGACACCTCCACCACGCACACACACACAGACACATACACACACACACACACCAAGCATTTAAGCCCTTAGACCTGTAGCAGGCATTGGCTGGTGACAGGTTCACCCCCCCTTACCCGCACTGCCTTATTTACAATGATGGCCGGACCATAAGAACAACGATGCACTTTGCCCCTCTGCCATTCTGTCTCGCACCCCCTCCTGATAGTATGTAAGCTGATGCATGCGAGCAGGGACCTCACTCCTCATGTATGGATAATTATATGTATCTCTGTAATGTCGATTTTTTGTCTATGTATGTGCCCCCAGAATTGTAAAGTGCTGTGGAATCTGTCGGCGCTATATAAATAAAAATTATTATTATTATTATTATCTCAGTGACACGAGACAATTCAGTAGGATACATATATTATATCGGTAATAAGCGCCCAGATACTCCATATTATTGGTCTATGTATTATACTGTATGATTATGTACAGGAAGAGATGGGACCATGTGACCAGTCATTAGTCCTGTGGGATCTAATCATAAAGACGTTTTCTAGGTACAAAATGAAGTGAAAAGACTAAAAAAAAAAAGTGGAAATTCTGAGAATCCGGTAGTGACGAGTGTGAATTCACTAATTGGTTATATATTATAATCTCGTGGTTACCTAGTAGGTCACATTGTGGAGATGTTATTGCATTTATCTGTTGTGCTGTTTTTGGTTTATGTGTCAATCATCTTTTTATTTTTGCTTTTGCCATGAGATAAGATTTGTTCACATCTAAACTTTTCTTTTCAGAAACTTTTTAACGTTAGTTGTTGTGACTTTCCAATCCCCACATGATGCCGCAGTGGTAGAGTCCTTGTGATAGCGTCACGTCTGTTATATACAGTGGATAGCTTATTGTCTGATCACTCAGTGTCACAGGGAGACGTAGGAGTGACAGGAGACTAGGTACGAGACGGAGGGTGTCCTACAGTAAAGGGACCTAGAGCAGCTTGGCTACATCTGTAGTCAGGATTAGGGAGAGGAGTGATGAGACAATAAGGTTTGGTTACATTGGTACCTGTCAGGTGATGGGATGGATATGCTGCCACTATGTAAGGGCAACTAAGAATTGTATTTGTATCAGAACCAGCGGCAGCTGATGAGGATTATTATTGTCATAATTAGACTCTATAATTGTACATCTGATTGGAAGATGATTTCCAAGGGTATACAAATGTAATCTATACAGTACATGTATATACAGGACCCCCTACTCCATCTATACACTACATCTATATACAGGACCCCCTACTCCATCTATACAGTACATGTATACAGGACCCCCTACTCCATCTATACAGTACATGTATACAGGACCCCCTATTCCATCTATACAGTACATGTATACAGGACCCCCTACTCCATCTATACAGTACATGTATATACAGGACCCCCTACTCCATCTATACAGTACAGGTATACAGGACCCCCTACTCCATCTATACAGTACATGTATACAGGACCCCCTACTCCATCTATACAGGTATACAGGACCCCCTACTCCATCTATACAGTACAGGTATATACAGGGCCCCCTACTCCATCTATACAGTACAGGTATACAGGACCTCCTACTCCATCTATACAGTACATGTATACAGGACCACCTACTCCATCTATACAGTACATGTATATACAGGACCCCCTACTCCATCTATACAGTACATGTATACAGGACCCCCTACTCCATCTATACAGTACATGTATATACAGGACCCCCTACTCCATCTATACAGTACATGTATACAGGACCCCCTACTCCATCTATACAGTACATGTATACAGGACCCCCTACTCCATCTATACAGTCCAGGTATATACAGGGCACTACATGTATACAGGACCCCCTACTCCATCTATACAGTACATGTATACAGGACCCCCTACTCCATCTATACAGTACATATATATACACAGGACCCCCTACTCCATCTATACAGTACATATATATACAGTACATGTATATACAGGGCACTACAGGTATACCAAACTGTGACTGGGTAACACTGCCACACCAGACCTGACCAATACCGCCATACTGTGACTGAATAACACTGTCATACCAGACCTGACCAATACCGCCATACTGTGCTGGATAACACCGCCATTCCAGACCTGACCAATACCGCCATACTGTGACTGGATAACACTGCCATACCAGACCGGACCAATACCGCCATACTGTGCTGGATAACACTGCCACACCAGACCTGACCAATACCGCCATACTGTGCTGGATAACACTGGCGGTATTGGTTAGGTCTGGTATGACAGTGTAATCCAGCACAGTATGGCGGTATTGGTCAGGTCTGGTGTGGCAGTGTTATCCAGCACAGTATGGCGGTATTGGTCAGGTCTGGTATGGCGGTGTTATCCAGTCACAGTATGGCGGTATTAGTCAGGTCTGGTATGGCGGTGTTATCCAGCACAGTATGGTGGTATTGGTCAGGTCTGGTATGGCAGTGTTATCCAGTCACAGTTTGGCGGTATTGGTCAGGTCTGGTATGACAGTGTTATCCAGTCACAGTTTGGCGGTATTGGTTAGGTCTGGTATGACAAACTGTGACTGGGTAACATCGCCATACCAGACCTGACCAATACCGCCATACTGTGACTGGATAACTCTGTCATACCAGACCTGACCAATACCACCATACTGTGACTGGATAACACCACTATACCAGACCTGACCAATACCGCCATACTGTGACTGGATAACACCACTATACCAGACCTGACCAATAACGCCACACTGTGACTGGGTAACACCGCCACACCAGACCTGACCAATACCGCCATACTGTGACTGGATAACACCGCTATACCAGACCTGACCAATACTACCATACTGTGACTGGGTAACACTGTCATAACACACCTGACCAATACCGCCATACTGTGCTGGATAACACTGCCATACCAGACCTGACCAATACCGCCATACTATGACTGGATAACAATGCCATACCAGACCTGACCAATACCACCATACTGTGACTGAATAACACCACTATACCAGACCGGACCAATACCGCCACACTGTGACTGGAGAACACCGCCACACCAGACCTGACCAATACCGCCATACTGTGACTGGATAACACCGCCATACCAGACCTGACCAATACCGACACACTGACTGAATAACACTGCCATACCAGACCTGACCAATATCGCCATACTGTGACTGGATAACACGGCTATACCAGACCTGACCAATACTGCCATACCCCCCTCGAAAAGACACCAGATTTTCTGGCAAGTCTGAATGGGAGGGTACTGCCCCTCTGCAAGGTGCTACCCTACGCACCAGACCATGGGTGCCTAATGGTAACTATGACCCTGCAGGTATACAGGACCCCAAAACTATGCACTACAGGTATACAGCCCCCCCAACTACATACTACAGGTATACAGGACCCCCCCCCCCAACTATACACTATAGGTATACAGCCCCCCCCCACCCAACTAAGAACTACAGATATGCGAGATCCCTTAAAACTATACATTGTGGGTATACAGAACCCCCCCAACTATGCACTACAGGTATACACTAATTTCACTGATTAACTCAGATGAAACAATACCTTTAGCTTGGCCTCCTGGGCACCTTAGAACAAATCTAACACACTGACACTTTATACCCGGGCAGCGCCGGGTACATTTTCTAGTGTATACTATATACTGTATAATGATTTGGGTATTGCTAATGGCTTTTATTTGTTTTGTTGTAACTAATTGTACAGACTTACATGTTTTGCTTTAGAAGAAACGCAGAAAACGACCCCCCCAGTCCATCTAGTCTGCCCTACCAGGAGATTCTTCAATCTGGTCTGCCCTATCAGTATCTTCTTCCATCTAGTCTGCCCTATCAGTATCCTCGTCCATCTAGTCTGCCCTATCAGTATCCTCGTCCATCTAGTCTGCCCTATCAGTATCCTCGTCCATCTAGTCTGCCCTATCAGTATCTTCTTCCATCTAGTCTGCCCTACCAGGAGCATCTTCCATCTAGTCTGCCCTATCAGTATCTTCTTCCATCTAGTCTGCCCTACCAGGAGCATCTTCCATCTAGTCTGCCCTATCAGTATCTTCTTCCATCTAGTCTGCCCTACCAGGAGCTTCTTCCATCTGGTCTGCCCTATCAGTATCTTCTTCCATCTAGTCTGCCCTACCAGGAGCTTCTTCCATCTGGTCTGCCCTACCAGTATCTTCTTCCATCTAGTCTGCCCTACCAGTATCTTCTTCCATCTAGTCTGCCCTACCAGTATCTTCTTCCATCTAGTCTGCCCTACCAGTATCTTCTTCCATCTAGTCTGCCCTACCAGTATCTTCTTCCATCTAGTCTGCCCTACCAGTATCTTCTTCCATCTAGTCTGCCCTACCAGTATCTTCTTCCATCTAGTCTGCCCTACCAGTATCTTCTTCCATCTAGTCTGCCCTACCAGTATCTTCTTCCATCTAGTCTGCCCTACCAGTATCTTCTTCCATCTAGTCTGCCCTACCAGTATCTTCTTCCATCTGGTCTGCCCTACCAGTATCTTCTTCAATCTAGTCTGCCCTATCAGTATCTTCTTCCATCTAGTCTGCCCTACCAGTATCTTCTTCCATCTAGTCTGCCCTATCAGTATCTTCTTCAATCTAGTCTGCCCTATCAGTATCTTTTACCATCTAGTCTAGTCTGCCCTATCAGTATCTTCTTCCATCTAGTCTGCCCTACCAGTATCTTCTTCCATCTAGTCTGCCCTACCAGTATCTTCTTCCATCTAGTCTGCCCTACCAGTATCTTCTTCCATCTGGTCTGCCCTATCAGTATCTTCTTCCATCTAGTCTGCCCTACCAGTATCTTCTTCCATCTGGTCTGCCCTATCAGTATCTTCTTTCGGTTAGTGCAGATCCACCTACCACATCTGCTGTAAGTTTGTTCCGCCATCTATAACTCTCAATAAAACGTATGGTACTATTTTTGTCTCTCCTATGGTGATGCCCATAAACTAATAGGAGTCCTTCAGGGTCTCTTCCAGGTGGTCTTATGCATAATACTGATCTGTTTGCCAGTAAAAGTGTTTATGTGTATTCTCTCTCGTATAAAACCTTGATGAACAAGGAGAAGATCTACCATCATATAGGTGACTAATGTGACTGTTTTCTTTCTCTTATCGGTTCTCTTGAATCTGCGCTGCCTGGACATTTCTGGAGGTTGGATTCTGTACTCGGAGGATGAGGTCACCCGTGAGAGAAAACGTGTTCCCTTCGATCAACCCGTGGCTGAGGGTGGAACCCTTGCAACCTCCGGCTACTAACCAACCACCAGTGATGATCCAAGTCCATGCTCCACGGATGTCAAAAGGGGGACTGATAAGGCTAGGTGATGTGATTCTAGCTGCTTACACCGTAGCTGTGGGTATACACCTATATATACAGCTCTCTCAATAAGTACGTGATCACAGCGTGACAGAAAGATGGTCTGGAAGAAGCAGAGGAATGCTGGCAGCACACCAATGAGCACAGATCCTCCCACATCACAGATACAAGAAAGAGACAGGCTTATATAAACAATACATAACAAAAAACATGTTGTCCCAGCCTGACTGCGCAGGACAGGAAACTGCTGACCATTTATGGACTGACCCATCAGAGTGTGACATGTATAAGTCTTGTGACTTGGAACCCCGCCTGTATTGAAAGTTTATGTATTTCATGTGACGACACATTAAAAGGTAACCTTATCAAGGGGTATCTGGAGACAGCACAGACGGGATCAGCCCCGCACCACACACATCTTACCGAGGAATCGGAGACAGCACAGACGGGATCAGCCCCGCACCCCACACATCTTACCGAGGTATCCGGAGACAGCACAGACGGGATCAGCCCCGCACCACACACATCTTACCGAGGAATCGGAGACAGCACAGACGGGATCAGCCCCGCACCACACACATCTTACCGAAGTATCTGGAGACAGCACAGACGGGATCAGCCCCGCACCCCACACATCTTACCGAGGTATCCGGAGACAGCACAGGCGGGATCAGCCTCGCACCCCACACATCTTACAGAACTATCCAGAGACAGCACAGACGGGATCAGCCCCGCACCCCACACATCTTACCGAGGTATCCGGAGACAGCACAGACGGGATCAGCCCCGCACCCCACACATCTTACCGAGTTATCCGGAGACAGCACAGACGGGATCAGCCCCGCACCCCACACATCTTACCGAGGTATCTGGAGACAGCACAGACGGGATCAGCCCCGCACCCCACACATCTTACCGAGGTATCCGGAGACAGCACAGACGGGATCAGCCCCGCACCCCACACATCTTACCGAGTTATCCGGAGACAGCACAGACGGGATCAGCCCCGCACCCCACACATCTTACAGAACTATCCGGAGACAGCACAGACAGGATCAGCCCCGCACCACACACATCTTACAGAACTATCCAGAGACAGCACAGACGGGATCAGCCCCGCACCCCACACATCTTACCGAGGTATCTGGAGACAGCACAGACGGGATCAGCCCCGCACCACACACATCTTACCGAGGAATCGGGAGACAGCACAGACGGGATCAGCCCCGCACCCCACACATCTTACAGAACTATCCGGAGACAGACAGCACAGACGGGATCAGCCCCGCACCACACACATCTTACCGAGGAATCGGGAGACAGCACAGACGGGATCAGCCCCGCACCCCACACATCTTACAGAACTATCCGGAGACAGACAGCACAGACTGGATCAGCCCCGCACCCCACACATCTTACCGAGGTATTCGGAGACAGCACAGACGGGATCAGCCCCGCACCCCACACATCTTACAGAACTATCCGGAGACAGCACTGACGGGATCAGCCCCGCACCCCACACATCTTACAGAACTATCCAGAGACAGCACAGACGGGATCAGCCCCGCACCCCACACATCTTACCGAGGTATCTGGAGACAACACAGACAGGATCAGCCCCGCACCCCACACATCTTACCGAGGTATCCGGAGACAGCACAGACGGGATCAGCCCCGCACCACACACATCTTACCGAGGAATCGGGAGACAGCACAGACGGGATCAGCCCCGCACCCCACACATCTTACCGAGGTATCTGGAGACAGCACAGACGGGATCAGCCCCGCACCCCACACATCTTAAAGAACTATCCGGAGACAGCACAGACGGGATCAGCCCCGCACCCCACACATCTTACCGAGGAATCGGGAGACAGCACAGACGGGATCAGCCCCGCACCTCACACATTTTACCGAGTTATCCGGAGACAGCACAGACGGGATCAGCCCCGCACCCCACACATCTTACCGAGGTATCCGGAGACAGCACAGACGGGATCAGCCCCGCACCCCACACATCTTACAGAGTTATCCGGAGACAGCACAGACGGGATCAGCCCCGCACCCCACACATCTTACCGAGTTATCCGGAGACAGACAGCACAGACGGGATCAGCCCCGCACCCCACACATCTTACAGAGTTATCCGGAGACAGCACAGACGGGATCAGCCCCGCACCACACACATCTTACCGAGTTATCCGGAGACAGACAGCACAGACGGATGATGTAGTCCAGCATAACCTCGCCCCCGGGCTGCTCCAGGTAGCCGTGGTGCGCCATGGTACTGATCAGCTGCACCATCACCTTTCTCACCTGCCGGCAGAAATAAGGGTCCAGGAGGGAGGAACTGCAAGACACAGGGCCCTATAAGGAGGCCCCCACTTATAGGGCCCACCGAGAAAGACCACCCAGACAGGAGAGCCCCCATAGAGTGATACACATATGAAACAAGTGCAGCCTGTGTCCTCTCTATGAATGATGGGGGAGCTACTGGGGGCCCCCTCACCCTACACTGAGGACTAGCCATTATTCCAGACTCGGGCACTGATCAGTACTCACCACGTTGCTGGTGTCCTGGAGGGGGTGTCTTACCGCAGCGAGAATCAGCGGTTTCTTCACCTCCATCATAGCAGCTGAGAAGCAAAAAACATCAGTGAGTGAAAGGGGGTCGGAGGGGTCCTGGGGAGGGCCGAGGGTGTCAGAAGGGTCAAGTGGGGGTCGGAGGATTCCTGTGGGGGGCAGATGGGGTCCTGGGGGGGAGGAGGGGAGACCCTAACATCACAGCTGGCTCGACTTACCGGTAGAGTTGATGACTTGCTTCAGGATGATCAGAGTCCCCACACGCACTTTAGGGTTACTGGTCTCCAGTTTGGGGAGCAGGAAAGACAGCAGGTGATCAGGAAAAATGGAGGCTGCAGGACAGAGGAGTAGAGGCAATCATGACCCCCACTCCAGCTGCAGAGACCCCCCTAAAGATGTATCCCCTCATCATCATCACCCCACTCCAGCTGCAGAGACCCCCCTAAAGATGTATCCCCTCATCATCATCACCCCACTCCAGCTGCAGAGACCCCCCTAAAGATGTATCCCCTCATCATCATCATCACCCCCACCCCAGCTGCAGAGACCCCCCCTAAAGATTTATCCCCTCATCATCATCACCCCACGCCAGCTGCAGAGACCCCCTAAAGATTTATCCCCTCATCATCATCATCACCCCCACCCCAGCTGCAGAGACCCCCCCTAAAGATTTATCCCCTCATCATCATCATCACCCCAGCTGCAGAGACCCCCTAAAGATGTATCTCCTTATCATCATCTGCTCAGAAAAACACATTGAATGACTCCCAAGAGATCCTGTCACACGGCCGCAGAGCACTGCTCTATGAGACGCCACTTTATCATGTGACCAAAGCCAAGAGTCATCCTGTGTATTCAGAATAACCTCCCCCCCCTTACCGAGCACCGTAAAGCAGCGGAGAACCTCATTCCGATTCCTCACCAGCATCTGTGTGGGAGCGTCCATGGAGGAGCAGATCTGCAGGGAGAACAACATGGCTGCCAGTGACAAAGGACACTTAGCCCGTGTATTGCTGTGGGACACAATCTGGGATGCCAGACGCCCCCCCCCCCCCCGGGAGGGATCCGCGCCAGGGGTGGGGCAAGCTGGAGGGATCCACGCCGGAAACGGGGAGAGGGGACAGCAGAACTACAACCAGGGCTGACTCAAGGACTAAAGCATCCACCTGGTTACTGACAGATCCAGCAGCTATCTAGAGTGCAGGAAATAAGCTGCAGTCTAGGACAGGACCCGGGGTGGGGGCTGCAGTCTAGGACAGGACCAGGGGTGGGGGCTGAAGTCTAGGACAAGACCCGGGGGAGGGTCTGCAGTCTAGGACAGGACAGAGAGGCTGCAGTTTAGGACAGGACAGGGGGTGGGGACTGCAGTCTAGGACAGGACCCGGGGTGGAAGCTGCAGTCTAGGACATGTCCTGGGGTGGGGGCTGCAGTCTAGGACAGGACAGAGAGGCTGCAGTCTAGGACAGAACCCGGGGTGGGGTCTGCAGTCTAGGACAGGACAGAGAGGCTGCAGTCTAGGACAGGACCCGGGGTGGGGGCTGCAGTCTAGGACAAGACACGGGATGGGGTCTGCAGTCTAGGACAGGTCCCGGGGTGGGGTCTGCAGTCTAGGAAAGGACCCGGTGGGGGCTGCAGTCTAGGACAGGTCACGGGGTGGGGGCTGCAGTCTAGGAAAGGACCCGGGGTGGGGGCTGCAGTCTAGGAAAGGACCCGGGGTGGGGTCTGCAGTCTAGGAAAGGACCCGGTGGGGGCTGCAGTCTAGGACAGGTCACGGGGTGGGGGCTGCAGTCTAGGAAAGGACCCGGGGTGGGGGCTGCAGTCTAGGAAAGGACCCGGGGTGGGGGCTGCAGTCTAGGAAAGGACCCGGGGTGGGGGCTGCAGTCTAGGAAAGGACCCGGGGTGGGGGCTGCAGTCTAGGACAGGACATGGGATGGGGTCTGCAGTCTAGGAAAGGACCCGGTAGGGGCTGCAGTCTAGGACAGGTCACGGGGTGGGGGCTGCAGTCTAGGACAGGTCCCGGGGTGGGGGCTGCAGTCTAGGACAGGTCACGGGGTGGGGGCTGCAGTCTAGGAAAGGACCCGGGGTGGGGGCTGCAGTCTAGGACAGGACCAGGGGGGGGGGGGGGCCTGCAGTCTAGGACAGGACAGAGAGGCTGCAGTCTAGGACAGGACCCGGGGTGGGGTCTGCAGTCTAGGACAGGACAGAGAGGCTGCAGTCTAGGACAGGACCCGGGGTGGGGGCTGCAGTCTAGGACAGGACACGGGATGGGGTCTGCAGTCTAGGAAAGGACCCGGTAGGGGCTGCAGTCTAGGAAAGGACCCGGTGGGGGCTGCAGTCTAGGACAGGTCACGGGGTGGGGGCTGCAGTCTAGGAAAGGACCCGGGGTGGGGGCTGCAGTCTAGGAAAGGACCCGGGGTGGGGGCTGCAGTCTAGGACAGGACATGGGATGGGGGCTGCAGTCTAGGAAAGGACCCGGTAGGGGCTGCAGTCTAGGACAGGTCACGGGGTGGGGGCTGCAGTCTAGGACAGGTCCCGGGTTGGGGGCTGCAGTCTAGGACAGGACCCGGGGTGGGGGCTGCAGTCTAGGAAAGGACCCGGGGTGGGGGCTGCAGTCTAGGAAAGGACCCGGGGTGGGGGCTGCAGTCTAGGACAGGACATGGGATGGGGTCTGCAGTCTAGGACAGGTCCCGGGGTGGGGTCTGCAGTCTAGGAAAGGACCCGGTAGGGGCTGCAGTCTAGGACAGGTCCCGGGTTGGGGGCTGCAGTCTAGGACAGGTCACGGGGTGGGGGCTGCAGTCTAGGAAAGGACCCGGGGTGGGGGCTGCAGTCTAGGAAAGGACCCGGGGTGGGGGCTGCAGTCTAGGAAAGGACCCGGGGTGGGGGCTGCAGTCTAGGACAGGACATGGGATGGGGTCTGCAGTCTAGGAAAGGACCCGGTAGGGGCTGCAGTCTAGGACAGGTCACGGGGTGGGGGCTGCAGTCTAGGACAGGTCCCGGGGTGGGGGCTGCAGTCTAGGACAGGACCCGGGGTGGGGGCTGCAGTCTAGGAAAGGACCCGGGGTGGGGGCTGCAGTCTAGGAAAGGACCCGGGGTGGGGGCTGCAGTCTAGGACAGGACATGGGATGGGGTCTGCAGTCTAGGACAGGTCCCGGGGTGGGGTCTGCAGTCTAGGAAAGGACCCGGTAGGGGCTGCAGTCTAGGACAGGTCCCGGGTTGGGGGCTGCAGTTTAGGACAGGACAGGGGGTGGGGACTGCAGTCTAGGACAGGACCCGGGGTGGAAGCTGCAGTCTAGGACAGGACCCGGGGTGGAAGCTGCAGTCTAGGACATGTCCTGGGGTGGGGGCTGCAGTCTAGGACAGGACAGAGAGGCTGCAGTCTAGGACAGAACCCGGGGTGGGGGCTGCAGTCTAGGACAGGACCAGGGGGGGGGGGGCCTGCAGTCTAGGACAGGACAGAGAGGCTGCAGTCTAGGACAGGTCCCGGGGTGGGGTCTGCAGTCTAGGACAGGACAGAGAGGCTGCAGTCTAGGACAGGACCCGGGGTGGGGGCTGCAGTCTAGGACAGGACACGGGATGGGGTCTGCAGTCTAGGACAGGTCCCGGGGTGGGGTCTGCAGTCTAGGAAAGGACCCGGTGGGGGCTGCAGTCTAGGACAGGTCACGGGGTGGGGGCTGCAGTCTAGGAAAGGACCCGGGGTGGGGGCTGCAGTCTAGGAAAGGACCCGGGGTGGGGGCTGCAGTCTAGGAAAGGACCCGGGGTGGGGGCTGCAGTCTAGGACAGGACATGGGATGGGGTCTGCAGTCTAGGAAAGGACCCGGTAGGGGCTGCAGTCTAGGACAGGTCACGGGGTGGGGGCTGCAGTCTAGGACAGGTCCCGGGGTGGGGGCTGCAGTCTAGGACAGGTCACGGGGTGGGGGCTGCAGTCTAGGAAAGGACCCGGGGTGGGGGCTGCAGTCTAGGAAAGGACCCGGGGTGGGGGCTGCAGTCTAGGAAAGGACCCGGGGTGGGGGCTGCAGTCTAGGACAGGACATGGGATGGGGTCTGCAGTCTAGGACAGGTCCCGGGGTGGGGGCTGCAGTCTAGGAAAGGACCCGGTAGGGGCTGCAGTCTAGGACAGGTCCCGGGTTGGGGGCTGCAGTCTAGGACAGGTCACGGGGTGGGGGCTGCAGTCTAGGACAGGTCCCGGGTTGGGGGCTGCAGTCTAGGAAAGGACCCGGGGTGGGGGCTGCAGTCTAGGAAAGGACCCGGGGTGGGGGCTGCAGTCTAGGACAGGACAGAGAGGCTGCAGCCTAGGACAGGAAAGGAGGGGGCAAGGAAGGGGGGGGGCGCGCTGCAGTAGGACTCACCTGATTGTGCAACACTGACAGCACAGAGTCTATCTGAGGCTCCAGCGTGCGACTCTCATTGGAGACTGCACTCTCCAGGATCTGACACAGGCTCTGCAGAGGAGAGGACCAGGGGACATCAAAGAGAAAACACACAGAGAAGGGGAGGAGCTGAGAGAGCACAGGAGAGGAGAGGAAAGGAGGAGTCAGCCTGACAAAAGGAGAAAAAGGGAGGAGCCTGGCGAGCACAAGAGAGGAGAGAAGGGTAGGAGCTGGGCAAGCCCAGGAGAGAAAAGGAGGGGAGGAGCCAGGTGAGAACAGGAGGGGAGGAGCTGAGAGAGCACAGGAGAGGAGGAGAGAAGAGCAGGGCCAGCACAGAAGAGCCAGGAGCCAGGCGAGCACGAGCCGACTTGGCACAGATTAGAGAGGGAGGAGCCGGGCCAGCACAGCAGAGGAGAGAAGGGGAGGAGCCGGATGAGCACCGGAGAGAAGGGGAGGTGCCAGGCAAGGCCAGGAGAGAAAAGGAGGGTAGGAGCTGGGCGAGCGCAGGAGAGGAGAAAAGGGGAGGAGCTGGGTGAGCACAGAAGAGAAGGGGAAGGGCAAGGCGAGCATAGAAAAGGAAGGAGGTGGGCAAGGCCAGGAGAGGAGGGGAGGACCAGGAAGGCACAGGAGAGGAGGGGAAGGGAGGAGCAACAAAGGCACAGGAGAGGAGGGGCCAGGGGACTAAAAGAGGAGCCAGGCAAGCCCAGGATAGGAGGGGAGGAGAGGAGCCAGGAAGGCACAGGAGAGGAGGGGAAGGGAGGAGCAAGGAAGGCACAGGAGAGGAGGTGAAGGGAGGAGCAAGGAAGGCACAGGAGAGGAGGTGAAGGGAGGAGCAAGGAAGGCTCGGGAGAGGAGGGGAAGGGAAGAGCCAGAAAGGCACAGGAGAGGAGGGGAAGGGAAGAGCAAGGAAGGCACGGTAGAGGAGGAGAGGGGCCTGTTGACTGAAGAAACAGCACAGGATAGGACGGGAGGAGCCAGGGTACTAGAGCTAAGAGTTAAGGTAGACCCCAGCCAGTACAGTGAGACCGACACTGACCTTGGTCACATAAAACGGCTCCACATTCTTCTTGTACAGAGATAAGATGCCGGGCAGGAGGCGGGGAAGTTGTTCTTCCAGCTTCTCATTAGGAAGTAAATGACTCATGGGACCGAGAGCTTCAACCACGGCGAGTCTGACCTGCAGGGGAGGGGGTCATTGGTGTATGCAGTGCAGACTTTGGGGACTGTGGTCCAGTCACCGGGGGGGGGGGGCACAGCTCTCTCAGTGTGTGATAAGCTCAGGGGCCCGGCTGGCCCTTCTCACCTTGGACTCACGATTCTGCAGCCAGCTATTGAACAGGACCTCGTAGGCGTTGAAGAGGTCTCCGGAGAAGGTGTCCTTCCTCACCGTGGGGTCCGGGGCCTTGTCCAGGTTGGCCAGATACTCTTGAATGCTCTCACTGAAGTGCTGCAGGGCTGACAGAAGAGACAGCCGTCACATGGAAGCTGAGATCTGGGGCTCTGTATGCAATGTGTCACCCCTGCACGGGAGTGGACACAGACGGCTACAACACCGGGGGCAGCGGGGTGCCAGGACTTGTTATACTCAAAAACGGCTACAGCACCTTCACAACTGGGAACTGGGGCGTACCGCACCTATCTACAGCCGGGGTGAGCGCAGGTGTGACGGGGAAGGGAAATGAATGCCGGAGTATATATATACACATACACACATATATACAATGAATGCCGAAGTGTGTATATATATATATATATATATATATATATATATATATATATATATATATATATATATATATATTATTATATATACACACACACACACACACACACAAAAGGACGCTGGTTGACCTCAGGCAGATCAACCAAAACACCACAGAGACACCATCACGTGTCTCAACGTCAGTGTATTTTTGAACATTGCCCCCTGGGAAATCAAATACGCAAAAGAACACTGCAGAGACACCATCACATGTCTCGACATCAGTGAACTAGCCAGACCTTCCCTCCGGGAAGGAACAACCAAGCCAAGGAATGTCTCCAACTAAAGAAACCACCTAAGCAAGGTATCCATAGACAGACAGCTGTTTAGGAGTATATATACAGACATATACAATGAATGCTGGAGTATATACAGTGGTTTGCATTAAATTAGAAAATCAACAAAAATTTTTTTTTCCCAGTAATTCAATTCATAAAGTAACTTCATATATTCTATAGAGACATTACATACAGAGTGACCTGATATATTCTATAGAGACATTACATACAGAGTGACCTGATATATTCTATAGAGACATTACATACAGAGTGACCCGATATATTCTATATACATTACATACAGAGTGACCTGATATATTCTATACATTACATACAGAGTGACCTGATATATTCTATATACATTACATACAGAGTGACCTGATATATTCTACACATTACATACAGAGTGACCTGATATATTCTATACATTACATACAGAGTGACCTGATATATTCTATATACATTACATACAGAGTGACCTGATATATTCTATATACATTACATACAGAGGGACCTGATATATTCTATATACATTACATACAGAGTGACCTGATATATTCTATACATTACATACAGAGTGACCTGATATATTCTATATACATTACATACAGAGTGACCTGATATATTCTATATACATTACATACAGAGGGACCTGATATATTCTATAGAGACATTACATACAGAGGGACCTGATATATTCTATACATTACATACAGAGGGACCTGATATATTCTATACATTACATACAGAGGGACCTGATACATTCTATACATTACATACAGAGGGACCTGATATATTCTATATACATTACATACAGAGTGACCTGATATATTCTATATACATTACATACAGAGTGACCCGATATATTCTATATACATTACATACAGAGTGACCTGATATATTCTATACATTACATACAGAGTGACCTGATATATTCTATACATTACATACAGAGGGACCTGATATATTCTATATACATTACATACAGAGGGACCTGATATATTCTATACATTACATACAGAGTGACCTGATATATTCTATACATTACATACAGAGTGACCTGATATATTCTATAGAGACATTACATACAGAGTGACCTGATATATTCTATACATTACATACAGAGTGACCTGATATATTCTATACATTACATACAGAGTGACCTGATATATTCTATACATTACATACAGAGGGACCTGATATATTCTATATACATTACATACAGAGGGACCTGATATATTCTATATACATTACATACAGAGCGACCTGATATATTCTATACATTACATACAGAGTGACCTGATATATTCTATACATTACATACAGAGTGACCTGATATATTCTATACATTACATACAGAGTGACCTGATATATTCTATACATTACATACAGAGTGACCCGATATATTCTATATACATTACATACAGAGTGACCTGATATATTCTATATACATTACATACAAAGTGACCTGATATATTCTATATACATTACATACAGAGTGACCTGATATATTCTATACATTACATACAGAGTGACCTGATACAGAGTGGCCTCTCCACTCTTCCTCCGGCAGCTTGGATTGGGCCTCTCCACTCTTCCTCCGGCAGCTTGGATTGGGCCTCTCCACTCTTCCTCCGCCAGCTTGGATTGGGCCTCTCCACTCTTCCTCCGCCAGCTTGGATTGGGCCTCTCCACTCTTCCTCCGCCAGCTTGGATTGGGCCTCTCCACTCTTCCTCCGCCAGCTTGGATTGGGCCTCTCCACTCTTCCTCCGCCAGCTTGGATTGGGCCTCTCCACTCTTCCTCCGCCAGCTTGGATTGGGCCTCTGCACTCTTCCTCCGCCAGCTTGGATTGGCCTCTGCACTCTTCCTCCGCCAGCTTGGATTGGGCCTCTGCACTCTTTCCTCCGCCAGCTTGGATTGGGCCTCTGCACTCTTCCTCCGCCAGCTTGGATTGGGCCTCTGCACTCTTCCTCCGCCAGCTTGGATTGGGCCTCTCCACTCTTCCTCCGCCAGCTTGGATTGGGCCTCTCCACTCTTCCTCCGCCCAGCTTGGATTGGGCCCTCTCCACTCTTCCTCCGCCAGCTTGGATTGGGCCTCTCCACTCTTCCTCCGCCAGCTTGGATTGGGCCTCTCCACTCTTCCTCCGCCAGCTTGGATTGGGCCTCTGCACTCTTCCTCCGCCAGCTTGGATTGGGCCTCTGCACTCTTCCTCCGCCAGCTTGGATTGGGCCTCTCCACTCTTCCTCCAACTCTGGGATTGAGAATTCCACATGAAATGCAGAATTTACTTCCGAGATCAGCCCCTTGGACCACTGATCACCGTCCAGATCTTCTTCTCCTTGGCCCAGATAGGACGCTTCTGGCCTTGTTTATTGGTCAGCAGTGACACATGTGATGTAACACTTGTAGCCTGTGTCCTGCAGACGTCTGGATGTGCTTGTGGATTTTGAAGCACTGACTCCAGCAGCAGGCCACTCTTTGTGAATCTCTCCCATGCCATTGAATGGCAATTTGGTTACAATCCTGATAAGACTGCGGTTCTCCCGATTGCTTCTGCACCTTTTTCTACCACACAACTTTCCATTAATCTGCTTTGATACAGCTCTCTGAGAACAGCCAGCTTCTTTAGCAATGAACTTTTCTGGCTTCCCCTACTTGTGGAGTGTGTGCTGACAGATGTCCAGAAGGCAGTGATTCAGTCTTCCCCATGATTGTGTTGCATACTGAACCAGACTAAGGGTGCTATAACACTTAGGAAGCCACTGCAGGGATTTGGGCTTAATTATTCAAATTTTCTGAAATACTGAAACGATTGAAAAAGTTCACTCTGTATGTAATGTATAGAATATATCAGGTCACTCTGTATGTAATGTCTATAGAATATATCAGGTCCCTCTGTATGTAATGTATAGAATATATCAGGTCCCTCTGTATGTAATGTATATAGAATATATTCAGGTCACTCTGTATGTAATGTATAGAATATATCAGGTCCCTCTGTATGTAATGTATATAGAATATATCAGGTCACTCTGTATGTAATGTCTCTATAGAATATATCAGGTCACTCTGTATGTAATGTATATAGAATATATCAGGTCACTCTGTATGTAATGTATAGAATATATCAGGTCACTCTGTATGTAATGTATATAGAATATATCAGGTCACTCTGTATATAATGTATAGAATATATCAGGTCACTCTGTATGTAATGTATAGAATATATCAGGTCACTCTGTATGTAATGTATAGAATATATCAGGTCACTCTGTATGTAATGTCTATAGAATATATCAGGTCACTCTGTATGTAATGTATATAGAATATATCAGGTCACTCTGTATATAATGTCTCTATAGAATATATCAGGTCACTCTGTATGTAATGTATAGAATATATCAGGTCACTCTGTATGTAATGTATAGAATATATCAGGTCACTCTGTATGTAATATCTCTATAGAATATATCAGGTCACTCTGTATGTAATGTTATAGAATATATCCGGTCACTCTGTATGTAATGTATATAGAATATATCAGGTCACTCTGTATGTAATATCTCTATAGAATATATCAGGTCACTCTGTATGTATGTATATAGAATATATCAGGTCACTCTGTATATAATGTATAGAACATATCAGGTCACTCTGTATGTAATGTATATAGAATATATCAGGTCCCTCTGTATGTAATGTATAGAATATATCAGGTCACTCTGTATGTAATGTATAGAATATATCAGGTCACTCTGTATGTAATGTATAGAATATATCAGGTCACTCTGTATATAATGTATATAGAATATATCAGGTTATTTGTATCGTAAATGTCTATATAGAAATTATCAGGTCACTCTGTATGTATGTATATAGAATATATCAGTTCACTCGTATGTCACGTTCTATAGAATATATCAGGTCACTCTGTATGTAATGTATTAGAATATATCAGGTCACTCTGTATGTAATGTAATAGAATATATCAGGTCACTCTGTATGTAATGTCTATAGAATATATCAGGTCCCCTCTGTATGTAATGTATAGAGAATATATCAGGTCCCCTGTATGTAATGTATAGAATATATCAGGTCACTCTGTATGTAATGTATATAGAACCTATCAGGTCCATCTGTAATGTAAATGTATAGAATATATCAGAGTCACTCTGTATGTAATGTATAGAAATATCGGTCACTCTGTATGTAATGTAATAGAATATATCAGGTCACTCTGTATGTAATGTATATCGAATATATCAGGTCACTCTGATGTAATGTATATAGAATATATCAGGTCACTCTGTATGTAATGTATAGAAATATATCACGTCCCTCTGTATGTAATGTATATAGAAATATCAGGTCACTCTGTATGTATGTAGGAATATATCAGGTCACTCTGTATGTAATGTATATAGAATATATCAGGTCACTCTGTATGTAATGTATATAGAATATATCAGGGTCACTCTGTATGTCAATGTATATAGAATATATCAGGTCCCTCTGTATGTAATGTATAGAATATATCAGTCACTCTGTATGTAATGTATATAGAATATATCAGGTCCCTCTGTATTGTAATGTCTATAGAATATATCAGGTCACTCTGTATGTAATGTACTATAGAATAAATCAGCGTCCCTCTGTATGTAATGTATAGAATATATCAGTCCTCTGTATGTAATGAATTATAGAATATATCATGCCCTCTGTATGTAATGTATAGAATATATCAGGTCCACCTGTATGTAATGTATATAGAATATATCAGGTCACTCTGTATGTAAATGTATAGAATATATCAGTCATCTGTATATAATGTCTGATAGAATATATCAGGCACTCTGTATGTAT